>NW_022263815.1:0-41805 GCF_002021735.2 Oncorhynchus kisutch
CTATCAGTATATTAGGGGTGATGAGTCTATCAGTTTATTAGGGGGTGGTGATGAGCCTATCAGTATATTATGGGGTGGTGATGAGTCTATCACTATATTAGGGGGTGGTGATGAGTCTATCAGTATATTAGGGGGTGGTGATGAGTCCATCTATCAGTATATTAGGGGGTGGTGATGCGTCCATCTATCGGTTTATTAGAGGGTGGTGATGAGTCCATCTATCAGTATATTAGGGGGTGGTGATGAGTCCATCTATCAGTATATTAGGGGTGGTGATGAGTCGAATCTATCAGTATATAAGGGGGTGGTGATGAGTCTATCAGTATATTAGGGGGTGGTGATGAGTCTATCAGTATATTAGGGGGTGGTTGATGAGTCCATCTATCAGTATATTAGGGGGTGGTGATGAGTCTATCAGTATAATTAGGGGGTGGTGATGAGTCCATCTATCAGTATATTAGGGGGTGGTGATGAGTCATCAGTATATTAATTAGGGGGTGGTGATGAGTCTATCACTATATTAGGGGGTGGTGATGAGTCCATCTATCAGTTGATTAGAGGGTGGTGATGAGTCCATCTATCAGTATATAGGGGGTGGTGATGAGTCCATCTATCAGTATATTGGGGGTGGTGATGAGTCCATCTATCAGTATATTAGGGGGTGGTGATGATCCATCTATCAGTATATTAGGGGTGGTGATGAGTCCATCTATCAGTATATTAGGGGGTGGTGATGAGTCCATCTATCAGTATATTAGGGGGTGGTGATGAGTTCTATCAGTATTATGGGTGTGGTGATGAGTCTATCAGTTATTTAGGGGGTGGTGATGAGTCTATATATCAGTGTATTAGGGGGGGGTGATGCAGCCTATCAGTATATTAGTAAGGGTGGTGATGAGTCTATCAGTATATTAGGGGTGGTGGTGATGGTCTATCCATATATTAGGGGGTGGTGATGAGTCTATCCATATATTAGGGGGGTGGTGATGAGTCTATCACAATATTAGGGGGTGGTGATGAGTCTATCAGTATATTAGGGGGTGGTGAGGCCTATCCATGAGTATATTAAGGGGTGGTGAGAGATGTGTCTATCAGTATATTAGGGGGTGGTGATGAGTCTATCCATTTATTAGGGGGTGGTGATGAGTCTATCCATATATTAGGGGGTGGTGATGAGTATATCACTATATTAGGGGGTGGTGATGAGTCTATCACTATACTAGGGGGTGGTGATGAGTCTATCAGTTTTATTAGGGGTGGTGATGAGCCTATCAGTATATTAGGGGGTGATGAGTCTATCAGTTAATTAGGGGGTGGTGATGAGCCTATCAGTATATTATGGGTTGGTGATGAGTCTATCAGTATATTAGGGGGTGGTGAGGAGCCTATCAGTATATTAAGGGGTGGTGATGAGTCTATCAGTATATTAGGGGGTGGTGATGAGTCTATCCATATATTAGGGGGTGGTGATGAGTCAATCCATATATTAGGGGGTGGTGATAAGTATATCACTATATTAGGGGGTGGTGATGAGTCATCACTATATTAGGGGGGTGGTGATGAGCCTATCAGTATATTAGGGGGTGATGAGTATATCAGTTATTAGGGGGGGGGTGATGAGCCTATCAGTATATTATGGGGTGGTGATGAGTCTATCTGTATATTAGGGGGTGGTGATGAGTCTATCACTATATTAGGGGTGGTGATGAGTCTATCAGTAATAGGGGTGGTGATGAGTCCATCTATCAGTAATTAGGGGGTGGTGATGAGTCTCATCTATCAGTTTATTAGAGGGTGTGATGAGTCCATCTATCAGTATATTAGGGGGTGGTGATGAGTCCTCCATCTAGTAGATATTAGGGGGTGGTGATGAGTCTCTATCAGTATATTAGGGGGTGGTGATGAGTCCATCTATCAGTATATTAGGGGGTGGTGATGAGCCATCATCATCATATTAGGGGGTGGTGATGAGTCTATCAGTATATTAGGGGGTGGTGATGAGTCCATCTATCAGTATATTAGGGGGTGGTGATGAGTCTATCAGTATATTAGGGGGTGGTGATGAGTCTCAGTATATAGGAGGGGTGGTGATGAGTCTATCAGTGTATTAGGGGTGGTGATGAGTCTGTCAGTATTAGGGGGGGTGGTGATGAGTCTATCAGTATATTAGGGGGTGGTGATGAGTCTATCAGTATATTAGGGGGTGGGTGTGAGTCTATCAGTATATTACGGGGTGGTGATGAGTCTATCAGTATATTAGAGGGTGGTGATGAGTATCAGTATATTAGGTGGGTGGTGATGAGTCCATCTATCAGTATATTAGGGGTTTGGTGATGAGTCCATCTATCAGTATATTAGGGGGTGGTGATGAGTCCATCTATCAGTATATTAGGGGATGGGATGAGTCTATCAGATATTAGGGGGTGGTGATGAGTCTATCAGATATATAGGGGTGGTGATGAGTCCATCTATCAGTATATTAGGGGGTGGTGATGAGCCTATCAGTATATTAGAGGGTGGTGATGAGTCTATCAGTATATAGGGGGTGGTGATGAGTCTATATATCATGTATTTAGGGGTGGTGATGAGCCTATCAGTATATTAAGGGGTGGTGATGAGTCTATCAGTATATTAGGGGGTGGTGATGAGTCTATCCATATATTAGGGGGTGGTGATGAGTCTATCAGTATATTAGAGGGTGGTGATGAGTCTATCACTATATTAGGGGGTGGTGATGAGTCTATCAGTATATTAGGGGGTGGTGAGGAGCCTATCAGTATATTAAGGGGTGGTGATGAGTCTATCAGATATTAGGAGGGTGGTGAGTGGTGAGTGATGAGTATTATATATATTGGGAGTGGTGATGAGTCTATCCATATATTAGGGGGTGGTGATGAGTATATCACTATATTAGGGGGTGGTGATGAGTCTATCAGATATTAAGGGGGGTGGTGATGAGTATATCACATATAAGGGGGGGTGGTGATGAGTCTATCAGTATATTAGGGGGTGGGGATGAGTCTATCAGTATATTAGGGGGTGGTGATGAGTCTATCAGTATATTAGAGGGTGGTGATGAGTCTATCAGTAATTAGGGGGTGTGATGAGTCCATCTATCAGATTTTAGGGGTTGGTGATGAGTCCATCTATCAGTATATTAGGGGGTGGTGATGAGTCCATCTATCAGTATATTAGGGGGTGGTGATGAGTCTATCAGTATATTAGGGGGTGGTGATGAGTCTATCAGTATATTAGGGGGTGGTGATGAGTCCATCTATCAGTATATTAGGGGGTGGTGATGAGCCTATCAGTATATTAGAGGGTGGTGATGAGTCTATCAGTATATAGGGGTGTGATGAGTCTAGGGGTGGGATGAGTCTATATATCAGTGTATTGGGGTGGTGATGAGCCTATCAGTATATTAGGGGTGGTGATGAGTCTATCAGTATATTAGGGGTGGTGATGAGTCTATCCATATATTAGGGGGTGGTGATGAGTCTATCCATATATTAGGGGGGGGTGATGAGTCTATCACTATATTAGGGGGTGGTGATGAGTCTATCAGTATATTAGGGGGTGGTGAGGAGCCTATCAGTATATTAAGGGGTGGTGATGAGTCTATCAGTATATTAGGGGGTGGTGATGAGTCTATCAGTATATTAGGGGGTGGTGATGAGTCTATCCATATATTAGGGGGTGGTGATGAGTCTATCAGTATATTAGGGGGTGGTGATGAGTCTATCACTATATTAGGGGGTGGTGATGAGTCTATCAGTTTATTAGGGGTGGTGATGAGCCTATCAGTATATTAGGGGGTGATGAGTCTATCAGTTATTAGGGGTGGTGATGAGTCTATCAGTATATTAGGGGTGGTGATGAGTCCATCTATCAGTATATTAGGGGGTGGTGATGAGTCCATCTATCAGTATTAGGGGGTGGTGATGAGTCCATCTATCAGTATTTTAGGGGTTGGTGATGAGTCCATCTATCAGTATATTAGGGGGTGGTGATGAGTCCATCTATCAGTATATTAGGGGGTGGTGATGAGTCTATCAGTATATTAGGGGGTGGTGATGAGTCTATCAGTATATTAGGGGGTGGTGATGAGTCTATATATCAGTATATTAGGGGTGGTGATGAGTCTATCAGTATATTAAGGGGTGGTGATGAGTCTATCAGTATATTAGGGGGTGGTGATGAGTCTATCCATATATTAGGGGGTGGTGATGAGTCTATCATATATTAGGGGGTGGTGATGAGTCTATCACAATATTAGGGGTGGTGATGAGTCTATCAGTATATTAGGGGGTGGTGATGAGCCTATCAGTATATTAAGGGGTGGTGATGAGTCTATCAGTATATTAGGGGTGGTGATGAGTCTATCATTTATTAGGGGGTGGTGATGAGTCTATCATATATTAGGGGGTGGTGATGAGTCTATCAGTATATTAGGGGGTGGTGAGGAGCCTATCAGTATATTAAGGGGTGGTGATGAGTCTATCAGTATATTAGGGGGTGGTGATGAGTCTATCCATATATTAGGGGGTGGTGATGAGTCATCCATATATTAGGGGTGGTGATAGTATATCAGTATATTAGGGGGTGGTGATGAGTCTATCACTATATTAGGGGGTGGTGATGAGTCTATCAGTTTATTATTAGGGGGTGGTGATGAGCCTATCAGTATATTAGGGGTGATGAGTCTATCAGTTTATTAGGGGTGGTGATGAGCCTATCAGTATATTATGGGGTGGTGATGAGTCTATCAGTATATTAGGGGGTGGTGATGAGTCTATCACTATATTAGGGGGTGGTGATGAGTCTATCAGTATATTAGGGGGTGGTGATGAGTCCATCTATCAGTATATTAGGGGGTGGTGATGAGTCCATCTATCAGTATATTAGGGGTGGTGATGAGTCCATCTATCAGTATATTAGGGGGTGGTGATGAGTCCATCTATCAGTATATATTAGGGGTGGTGATGAGTCCATCTATCAGTATATTAGGGGGTGGTGATGAGTCCATCTATCAGTATATTAGGGGGTGGTGATGAGTCCATCTATCAGTATATTAGGGGGTGGTGATGAGTCTATCAGTATATTAGGGGGTGGTGATGAGTCATCTATCAGTATATTAGGGGGTGGTGATGAGTCTATCAGTATATTAGGGGGTGGTGATGAGTCCATCTATCAGTATATTAGGGGGTGGTGATGAGTCTATCAGTATATTAGGGGGTGGTGATGAGTCTATCAGTATATTAGGGGGTGGTGATGAGTCTATCAGTATATTAGGGGTGGTGATGAGTCTATCAGTATATTAGGGGTGGTGATGAGTCTATCAGTATATTAGGGGGTGGTGATGAGTCTATCAGTATATTAGGGGGTGGTGATGAGTCTATCAGTATATTAGGGGTGGTGATGAGTCTATCAGTATATTAGGGGGTGGTGATGAGTCCATCTATCAGTATTTAGGGGTTGGTGATGAGTCATCTATCAGTATATTAGGGGGTGGTGATGAGTCCATCTATCAGTATATTAGGGGGTGGTGATGAGTCTATCAGTATATTAGGGGGTGGTGATGAGTCTATCAGTATATTAGGGGGTGGTGATGAGTCCATCTATCAGTATATTAGGGGGTGGTGATGAGTCTATCAGTATATTAGGGGTGGTGATGAGTCTATCAGTATATTAGGGTGGTGATGAGTCTATATATCAGTTATTAGGGGTGGTGATGAGTCTATCAGTATATTAGGGGTGGTGATGAGTCTATCAGTATATTAGGGGTGGTGATGAGTCTATCATATATTAGGGGGTGGTGATGAGTCTATCATATATTAGGGGGTGGTGATGAGTCTATCAGTATATTAGGGGGTGGTGATGAGTCTATCAGTATATTAGGGGTGGTGATGAGTCCTATCAGTATATTAGGGGGTGGTGATGAGTCTATCAGTATATTAGGGGGTGGTGATGAGTCTATCATATATTAGGGGGTGGTGATGAGTCTATCATATATTAGGGGGTGGTGATGAGTCTATCAGTATATTAGGGGGTGGTGATGAGTCTATCAGTATATTAGGGGGTGGTGATGAGTCTATCAGTATATTGGGGGTGGTGATGAGCCTATCAGTATATTAGGGGGGTGATGAGTCTATCAGTATATTAGGGGTGGTGATGAGTCTATCAGTATATTAGGGGGGTGGTGATGAGTCCATCTATCAGTATATTAGGGGGTGGTGATGAGTCTCTATCAGTATATTAGGGGTGGTGATGAGTCCATCTATCAGTATATTAGGGGGGGTGATGAGTCCATCTATCAGTATATTAGGGGTGGTGATGAGTCATCTATCAGTATATTAGGGGGTGGTGATGATCTATCAGTATATTAGGGGGTGGTGATGAGTCTATCAGTATATTAGGGGGTGGTGATGAGTCTATCAGTATATTAGGGGGTGGTGATGAGTCTATATATCAGTGTATTAGGGGTGGTGATGAGCCTATCAGTATATTAAGGGGTGGTGATGAGTCTATCAGTATATTAGGGGGTGGTGATGAGTCTATCATATATTAGGGGGTGGTGATGAGTCTATCAGTATATTAGGGGGTGGTGATGAGTCTATCACATATTAGGGGGTGGTGATGAGTCTATCAGTATATTAGGGGGTGGTGATGAGTCTATCAGTATATTAGGGGTGGTGATGAGTCTATCAGTATATTAGGGGGTGGTGATGAGTCTATCAGTATATTAGGGGGTGGTGATGAGTCTATCCATTATTAGGGGGTGGTGATGAGTCTATCATATATTAGGGGGTGGTGATGAGTCTATCAGTATATTAGGGGGTGGTGAGGAGCCTATCAGTATATTAGGGGTGGTGATGAGTCTATCAGTATATTAGGGGGTGGTGATGAGTCTATCCATATATTAGGGGGTGGTGATGAGTATATCAGTATATTAGGGGGTGGTGATGAGTCTATCAGTATATTAGGGGGTGGTGATGAGTCTATCAGTTTATTAGGGGGTGGTGATGAGCCTATCAGTATATTAGGGGTGATGAGTCTATCAGTATTATTAGGGGGTGGTGATGAGCCTATCAGTATATTATGGGGTGGTGATGAGTCTATCAGTATATTAGGGGTGGTGATGAGTCTATCAGTATATTAGGGGGTGGTGATGAGTCTATCAGTATATTAGGGGGTGGTGATGAGTCCATCTATCAGTATATTAGGGGGTGGTGATGAGTCCATCTATCAGTTTATTAGAGGGTGGTGATGAGTCCATCTATCAGTATATTAGGGGGTGGTGATGAGTCCATCTATCAGTATATTAGGGGGTGGTGATGAGTCCATCTATCAGTATATTAGGGGGTGGTGATGAGTCCATCTATCAGTATATTAGGGGGTGGTGATGAGTCTATCAGTATATTAGGGGGTGGTGATGAGTCCATCTATCAGTATATTAGGGGGTGGTGATGAGTCTATCAGTATATTAGGGGTGGTGATGAGTCCATCTATCAGTATATTAGGGGGTGGTGATGAGTCTATCAGTATATTAGGGGGTGGTGATGAGTCTATCAGTATATTAGGGGGTGGTGATGAGTCTATCAGTGTATTAGGGGTGGTGATGAGTCTATCAGTATATTAGGGGTTGGTGATGAGTCTATCAGTATATTAGGGGGTGGTGATGAGTCTATCAGTATATTAGGGGGTGGTGATGAGTCTATCAGTATATTAGAGGGTGGTGATGAGTCTATCAGTATATTAGGGGGTGGTGATGAGTCCATCTATCAGTATATTAGGGGGTGGTGATGAGTCCATCTATCAGTATATTAGGGGGTGGTGATGAGTCCATCTATCAGTATATTAGGGGTGGTGATGAGTCTATCAGTATATTAGGGGGTGGTGATGAGTCTATCAGTATATTAGGGGGTGGTGATGAGTCCATCTATCAGTATATTAGGGGGGTGGTGATGAGTCTATCAGTATATTAGGGGGTGGTGATGAGTCTATCAGTATATTAGGGGGTGGTGATGAGTCTATCTATCAGTATATTAGGGGTGGTGATGAGTCTATCAGTATATTAGGGGTGGTGATGAGTCTATCAGTATATTAGGGGGTGGTGATGAGTCTATCATATATTAGGGGGTGGTGATGAGTCTATCATATATTAGGGGTGGTGATGAGTCTATCAGTATATTAGGGGGTGGTGATGAGTCTATCAGTATATTAGGGGGTGGTGATGAGTCTATCAGTATATTAGGGGTGGTGATGAGTCTATCAGTATATTAGGGGGGGTGATGAGTCTATCCATATATTAGGGGGTGGTGATGAGTCTATCCATATATTAGGGGGTGGTGATGAGTCTATCAGTATATTAGGGGGTGGTGATGAGTCTATCAGTATATTAGGGGTGGTGATGAGTCTATCAGTATATTAGGGGGTGGTGATGAGCCTATCAGTATATTAGGGGTGGTGATGAGTCTATCAGTTTATTAGGGGTGGTGATGAGTCTATCAGTATATTAGGGGGTGGTGATGAGTCCATCTATCAGTATATTAGGGGGTGGTGATGAGTCCATCTATCAGTATATTAGGGGGTGGTGATGAGTCCATCTATCAGTATATTAGGGGGTGGTGATGAGTCCATCTATCAGTATATTAGGGGTGGTGATGAGTCCATCTATCAGTATATTAGGGGGTGGTGATGATCCATCTATCAGTATATTAGGGGGTGGTGATGAGTCCATCTATCAGTATATTAGGGGGTGGTGATGAGTCTATCAGTATATTAGGGGGTGGTGATGAGTCTATATATCAGTGTATTAGGGGTGGTGATGAGCCTATCAGTATATTAGGGGTGGTGATGAGTCTATCAGTATATTAGGGGGTGGTGATGAGTCTATCATATATTAGGGGGTGGTGATGAGTCTATCATATATTAGGGGGTGGTGATGAGTCTATCAGTATATTAGGGGTGGTGATGAGTCTATCAGTATATTAGGGGGTGGTGATGAGCTATCAGTATATTAGGGGTGGTGATGAGTCTATCAGTATATTAGGGGGTGGTGATGAGTCTATCCATTTATTAGGGGGTGGTGATGAGTCTATCATATATTAGGGGGTGGTGATGAGTCTATCAGTATATTAGGGGTGGTGATGAGCCTATCAGTATATTAAGGGGTGGTGATGAGTCTATCAGTATATTAGGGGGTGGTGATGAGTCTATCATATATTAGGGGGTGGTGATGAGTCTATCATATATTAGGGGTGGTGATGAGTCTATCAGTATATTAGGGGGTGGTGATGAGTCTATCAGTATATTAGGGGGTGGTGATGAGCCTATCAGTATATTAGGGGTGGTGATGAGTCTATCAGTATATTAGGGGTGGTGATGAGTCTATCATTTATTAGGGGGTGGTGATGAGTCTATCATATATTAGGGGGTGGTGATGAGTCTATCAGTATATTAGGGGGTGGTGATGAGTCTATCAGTATATTAGGGGGTGGTGATGAGTCTATCAGTATATTAGGGGGTGGTGATGAGTCTATCATTTATTAGGGGGTGGTGATGAGTCTATCCATATATTAGGGGGTGGTGATGAGTCTATCAGTATATTAGGGGGTGGTGATGAGCCTATCAGTATATTAGGGGTGGTGATGAGTCTATCAGTATATTAGGGGGTGGTGATGAGTCTATCCATATATTAGGGGGTGGTGATGAGTCTATCCATATATTAGGGGGTGGTGATGAGTCTATCACTATATTAGGGGGTGGTGATGAGTCTATCAGTATATTAGGGGGTGGTGATGAGCCTATCAGTATATTAGGGGGTGATGAGTCTATCAGTATATTAGGGGGTGGTGATGAGCCTATCAGTATATTAGGGGTGGTGATGAGTCTATCTGTATATTAGGGGGTGGTGATGAGTCTATCAGTATATTAGGGGGTGGTGATGAGTCTATCAGTATATTAGGGGGTGGTGATGAGTCCATCTATCAGTATATTAGGGGGTGGTGATGAGTCCATCTATCAGTTTATTAGGGGTGGTGATGAGTCCATCTATCAGTATATTAGGGGGTGGTGATGAGTCCATCTATCAGTATATTAGGGGGTGGTGATGAGTCCATCTATCAGTATATTAGGGGGTGGTGATGAGTCCATCTATCAGTATATTAGGGGGTGGTGATGAGTCCATCTATCAGTATATTAGGGGGTGGTGATGAGTCTATCAGTATATTAGGGGGTGGTGATGAGTCTATCAGTATATTAGGGGGTGGTGATGAGTCTATCAGTATATTAGGGGGTGGTGATGAGTCTATCAGTATATTAGGGGGTGGTGATGAGTCTATCAGTATATTAGGGGGTGGTGATGAGTCTATCAGTATATTAGGGGGTGGTGATGAGTCTATCCATATATTAGGGGGTGGTGATGAGTCTATCATATATTAGGGGGTGGTGATGAGTATATCAGTATATTAGGGGGTGGTGATGAGTCTATCAGTATATTAGGGGGTGGTGATGAGTCTATCAGTATATTAGGGGGGGGTGATGAGTCTATCAGTATATTAGGGGGTGGGATGAGTCTATCAGTATATTAGGGGGTGGTGATGAGTCTATCAGTATATTAGGGGGTGGTGATGAGTCTATCAGTATATTAGGGGGTGGTGATGAGTCCATCTATCAGTATATTAGGGGTTGGTGATGAGTCCATCTATCAGTATATTAGGGGGTGGTGATGAGTCCATCTATCAGTATATTAGGGGGTGGTGATGAGTCTATCAGTATATTAGGGGGTGGTGATGAGTCTATCAGTATATTAGGGGGTGGTGATGAGTCCATCTATCAGTATATTAGGGGTGGTGATGAGCCTATCAGTATATTAGAGGGTGGTGATGAGTCTATCAGTATATTAGGGGGGTGGTGATGAGTCTATATATCAGTGTATTAGGGGTGGTGATGAGCCTATCAGTATATTAAGGGGTGGTGATGAGTCTATCAGTATATTAGGGGGTGGTGATGAGTCTATCATATATTAGGGGGTGGTGATGAGTCTATCATATATTAGGGGGTGGTGATGAGTCTATCAGTATATTAGGGGGTGGTGATGAGTCTATCAGTATATTAGGGGGTGGTGAGGAGCCTATCAGTATATTAAGGGGTGGTGATGAGTCTATCAGTATATTAGGGGGTGGTGATGAGTCTATCCATATATTAGGGGGTGGTGATGAGTCTATCCATATATTAGGGGGTGGTGATGAGTATATCACTATATTAGGGGGTGGTGATGAGTCTATCACTATATTAGGGGGTGGTGATGAGTCTATCAGTTTATTAGGGGGTGGTGATGAGCCTATCAGTATATTAGGGGGTGATGAGTCTATCAGTTTATTAGGGGGTGGTGATGAGCCTATCAGTATATTATGGGGTGGTGATGAGTCTATCTGTATATTAGGGGGTGGTGATGAGTCTATCACTATATTAGGGGGTGGTGATGAGTCTATCAGTATATTAGGGGGTGGTGATGAGTCCATCTATCAGTATATTAGGGGTGGTGATGAGTCCATCTATCAGTTTATTAGAGGGTGGTTGATTGCGTCCATCTATCAGTAGGCTTAGGCGGTGGTGATGAGTCCATCTATCAGCTATATTAGGGGGGATGGTGATGAGTCCATCTATCAGTATATTAGGTGGGTGGTGATGAGTCTATCTATCAGATCTTAGGGTGTGGTTGATGAGTCCATTCTATCAGTATATTAGGGGTGGTGATGAGTCTATCAGTATATTAGGGGGTGGTGATGAGTCCATCTATCAGTATATTAGGGGGTGGTGATGAGTCTATCAGTATATTAGGGGGTGGTGATGAGTCCATCTATCAGTATATTAGGGGGTGGTGATGAGTCTATCAGTATATTAGGGGGGTGGTGATGAGTCTATCAGTATATTAGGGGGTGGTGATGAGTCTATCAGTGTATTAGGGGTGGTGATGAGTCTGTCAGTATATTAGGGGTTGGTGATGAGTCTATCAGTATATTAGGGGGTGGTGTGATGAGTCTATCAGTATATTAGGGGGTGGTGATGAGTCTATCAGTATATTAGAGGGTGGTGATGAGTCTATCAGTATATTAGGGGTGGTGATGAGTCCATCTATCAGTATTTTAGGGGTTGGTGATGAGTCCATCTATCAGTATATTAGGGGGTGGTGATGAGTCTATCAGTATATTAGGGGGTGGTGATGAGTCTATCCATATATTAGGGGTGGTGGTGATGAGTCTATCCATATATTAGGGGGTGGTGATGAGTCTATCACTATATTAGGGGGTGGTGAGGAGCCTATCAGTATATTAAGGGGTGGTGATGAGTCTATCAGTATATTAGGGGGTGGTGATGAGTCTATCCATATATTAGGGGGTGGTGATGAGTCTATCCATATATTAGGGGGTGGTGATGAGTATATCACTATATTAGGGGGTGGTGGTGATGAGTCTATCACTATATTAGGGGTGGTGATGAGTCTATCAGTTTATTTAGGGGGTGGTGATGAGCCTATCAGTATATAGGGGGTGATGAGTCTATCAGTTTATTAGGGGTGGTGATGAGTCTATCACTATATTAGGGGGTGGTGATGAGTCCATCTATCAGTATATTAGGGGGTGGTGATGAGTCCATCTATCAGTATATTAGGGGGTGGTGATGAGTCCATCTATCAGTATATTAGGGGGTGGTGATGAGTCCATCTATCAGCTATACTTAGGGGGTGGTGATGAGTCCATCTATCAGTATATTAGGGGGTGGTTGATGAGTCTATCAGTATATTAGGGGGTGGTGATGAGTCCATCTATCAGTATATTAGGGGGTGGTGATGAGTCTATCAGTATATTAGGGGGTGGTGATGAGTCTATCAGTATATTAGGGGGTGGTGATGAGTCTATCAGTGTATTAGGGGTGGTGATGAGTCTGTCAGTATATTAGGGGGTGGTGATGAGTCTATCAGGATATTAGGGGGTGGGTGATGAGTCATCAGTATATTAGGGGGTGGGGATGAGTCTATCAGTATATTACGGGGTGGTGATGAGTCTATCAGTATATTAGAGGGTGGTGATGAGTCTATCAGTATATTAGGGGGTGGTGATGAGTCCATCTATCAGTATATTAGGGGTTGGTGATGAGTCCATCTATCAGTATATTAGGGGGTGGTGATGAGTCCATCTATCAGTATATTAGGGGGGTGGGTGATGAGTCTATCAGTATATTAGGGGGTGGTGATGAGTCTATCAGTATATTAGGGGGTGGTGATGAGTCCATCTATCAGTATATTAGGGGGTGGTGATGAGCCTATCAGTATATTAGAGGGTGGTGATGAGTCTATCGTATATTAGGGGTGGTGATGAGTCTATATATCAGTGTAGTTAGGGGTGGTGATGAGCCTATCAGTATATTAAGGGGTGGTGATGAGTCTATCAGTATATTAGGGGGGTGGTGATGAGTCTATCCATATATTAGGGGGGTGGTGATGAGTCTATCAGTATATTAGAGGGTGGTTGATGAGTCTATCACTATATTAGGGGGTGGTGATGAGTCTATCAGTATATTAGGGGGTGGTGAGAGCCTATCAGTATATTAAGGGGTGGTGATGAGTCTATCAGTATATTAGGGGGTGGTGATGAGTCTATCCATATATTAGGGGGTGGTGATGAGTCTATCCATATATTAGGGGGTGGTGATGAGTATATCACTATATTAGGGGGTGGTGATGAGTCTATCAGTATATTAAGGGGTGGTGATGAGTATATCACCATATTAGGGGGGTGGTGATGAGTCTATCAGTATATTAGGGGGTGGGGATGAGTCTATCAGTATATTAGGGGTGGTGATGAGTCTATCAGTATATTAGAGGGTGGTGATGAGTCTATCAGTATATCAGGTGGTGGTGATGAGTCCATCTATCAGTATATTAGGGGTTGGTGATGAGTCCATCTATCAGTATATAGGGGGTGGTGATGAGTCCATCTATCAGTATATTAGGGGGTGGTGATGAGTCTATCAGTATATTAGGGGGTGGTGATGAGTCTATCAGTATATTAGGGGGTGGTGATGAGTCCATCTATCAGTATATTAGGGGGTGGTGATGAGCCTATCAGTATATTAGAGGGTGGTGATGAGTCTATCAGTATATTAGGGGGTGGTGATGAGTCTATATATCAGTGTATTAGGGGTGGGTGATGAGCCTATCAGTATATTAAGGGGTGGTGATGAGTCTATCAGTATATTAGGGGGTGGTGATGAGTCTATCCATATATTAGGGGCTGGTGATGAGTCTATCCATATATTAGGGGGTGGTGATGAGTCTATCACTATATTAGGGGGGTGGGTGATGAGTCTATCAGTATATTAGGGGGTGGTGAGGAGCCTATCAGTATATTAAGGGGTGGTGATGAGTCTATCAGTATATTAGGGGGTGGTGATGAGTCTATCCATATATTAGGGGTGGTGATGAGTCTATCCATATATTAGGGGGTGGTGATGAGTCTATCACTATATTAGGGGGTGGTGATGAGTCTATCAGTTTATTAGGGGGTGGTGATGAGCCTATCAGTATATTAGGGGGTGATGAGTCTATCAGTTTATTAGGGGTGGTGATGAGCCTATCAGTATATTATGGGGTGGTGATGAGTCTATCTGTATATTAGGGGGTGGTGATGAGTCTATCACTATATTAGGGGGTGGTGATGAGTCTATCAGTATATTAGGGGGTGTGATGAGTCCATCTATCAGTATATTAGGGGGTGGTGATGAGTCCATCTATCAGTTTATTAGAGGGTGGTGATGAGTCTATCCATATATTAGGGGGTGGTGATGAGTCTATCACTATATTAGGGGGTGGTGATGAGTCTATCAGTATATTAGGGGGTGGTGAGGAGCCTATCAGTATATTAAGGGGTGGTGATGAGTCTATCAGTATATTAGGGGGTGGTGATGAGTCTATCCATATATTAGGGGGTGGTGATGAGTCTATCCATATATTAGGGGGTGGTGATGAGTCTATCACTATATTAGGGGGTGGTGATGAGTCTATCAGTTTATTAGGGGGTGGTGATGAGCCTATCAGTATATTAGGGGGTGATGAGTCTATCAGTTTATTAGGGGTGGTGATGAGCCTATCAGTATATTATGGGGTGGTGATGAGTCTATCTGTATATTAGGGGTGGTGATGAGTCTATCACTATATTAGGGGGTGGTGATGAGTCTATCAGTATATTAGGGGTTGGTGATGAGTCCATCTATCAGTATATTAGGGGGTGGTGATGAGTCCATCTATCAGTTTATTAGAGGGTGGTGATGAGTCTATCCATATATTAGGGGGGTGGTGATGAGTCTATCACTATATTAGGGGGTGGTGATGAGTCTATCAGTATATTAGGGGGTGGTGAGGAGCCTATCAGTATATTAAGGGGTGGTGATGAGTCTATCAGTATATTAGGGGGTGGTGATGAGTCTATCCATATATTAGGGGGTGGTGATGAGTCTATCCATATATTAGGGGGTGGTGATGAGTCTATCACTATATTAGGGGGTGGTGATGAGTCTATCAGTTTATTAGGGGGGTGGTGATGAGCCTAATCAGTATATTAGGGGGTGATGAGTCTATCAGTTTATTAGGGGTGGTGATGAGCCTATCAGTATATTATGGGGTGGTGATGAGTCTATCTGTATATTAGGGGGTGGTGATGAGTCTATCACTATATTAGGGGGTGGTGATGAGTCTATCAGTATATTAGGGGGTGGTGATGAGTCCATCTATCAGTATATTAGGGGGTGGTGATGAGTCCATCTATCAGTTTATTAGAGGGTGGTGATGAGTCTTTACATCTTTATATTAGAGTTTGGTGATGATTGGCTGGATAATAGAAGAGTCCCAATTCATTGGCTGAAAATCTGCATTAGAACGTTGGCTAAGAGCGAACCGGGTGTAGACATTTTTTGATAGTATGATCAGAGTGTTTAAAAAATAATAATGAATGAACTGCAGTTACTAAATCATTCCAACAGATGGCAGATTAAGACCACAAATGGCATTTCAGAAAAACAGTTAACTCCCTCACCTCCTTTCAACCTCACAGAAAAACTCACGGGTGCACTTCTTTCTGGCCCTTTCCACAATGATGAAAGAGGAAGGACTGAAACAGCATTTTAACAGATTACTGTGAGTTACTATGATGATTCACATTCATTATCTATTTTCATGCTCATGTTTTCAAATTATACTTGATTACTATTTCAATAACTATTATCAATAATCCTGAACATTAATTCAGTCACTTCTGGTCGAGAAATGTATTTTCCTTTTACAGTCATTGTCAAATTCATCAACCAACATGATCTAGCCGCTCCGCCTTCTCGCTCAAACGAAGGGCACGTTGAGGCAAATGTGTAATTTATTCTGTTAAAGTGGCAGTCTTTTGTGTTTTCTATTACTGTTATATGAGATATTAAGATGATCACATAATATATGTATACTGGAGATGAGGCTAGCGCATCTGATTAGTCATTATTTGGCCGGGGTTCAATACCTGCTATTTTAGAAAATGGTGATGAGTCTATCAGTATATTCGAGGGTGGTGATGAGTCTATCAATATAATACAGTAGAGGGTGGTGATGAGTCTATCAATATAATACAGTAGAGGGTGGTGATGAGTCTATCAATATAATACAGTAGAGCGTGGTGATGAGTCTATCAATATAATACAGTAGAGGGTGGTGATGAGTCTATCAATGTAATACAGTAGAGGGTGGTGATGAGTCTATCAATATAATACAGTAGAGGGTGGTGATGAGTCTATCAATATAATACAGTAGAGGGTGGTGATGAGTCAATCAATATAATACAGTAGAGGGTGGTGATGAGTCTATCAATATAATACAGTAGAGGGTGGTGATGAGTCTATCAATATAATACAGTTGAGGGTGGTGATGAGTCTATCAATATAATACAGTAGAGGGTGGTGATGAGTCTATCAATATAATACAGTAGAGGGTGGTGATGAGTCTATCAATATAATACAGTAGAGGGTGGTGATGAGTCTATCAATATAATACAGTAGAGGGTGGTGATGTTTTTTTTAAGTCGTTCGTTTAATATATTTCAATCAGTGTCTATTATGAATATTTATACCGGGTGAAATGTAAGACTCAGAAACAAAGTACATTTTTTACCACCAAGACTCCAATATTATACTGATTCACTCTGAAGCTACACCAAATAAATGCATTGCTTACCATCATGACACCAATTATACTCTGATTCACTCTGCATCTGCAGTAACTAAATGCATTATTTACCATCATGACACCAAAATTTTAAATACGTTATTGTAACTTCTGCTTGCAACTCACACTCTCAAACACGCACTCAAGATCCCAATCACCTGAATTCTGATCCCCTGTTCACACACCTGTATGTCATTTAGTTCAGTTCTTTGCACCCCATCATTTTAAGGTATTGTTTGTTTTGATACACATTTCTATTCAGAGCTCTGTTCATTTCTATATTAGTCCTCCTGTGTATCGTAGTTTTTGGCCATCCTCACTAACATTTTTTTGGTGCCCATTTCCTGCCTGTACTTTTGCCTATCAGATGTCCTGTCATCAACGTCTCGCCTGATCTCCCAGACTACATTATTAGCCTTTTCCCGGCCTGTACTGTTAACTTCTTGGATTCCCGGTGTATGACCTTCTGCCTGCCCCTGGACCCAGCTACCTGCCTCCTCCTGTGTATGACCTTCTGCCTGCCCCTGGACCCAGCTACCTGCCTCCTCCTGTGTATGACCTTCTGCCTGCCCCTGGACCCAGCTACCTGCCTCCTCCTGTGGTCATTTACTAAATAAACACCTGCTGCGCCCTGCACTTGAAACCAGCACTCTGTATCCTATCATACTCATAACAATTATTAACCATCATGACACCAATGTTGTACTGATTCACTCTGTAGCTACACTAATTAATTAAGTATATCACAGTATTAAACAGCTTTTGACAGAAGTAGACATCTAACGTTATGAGGAGTGGAACAGGGAAACCCAAGAGCAGACTCAGACAGGGGGAGATGGAGTGCAGGCCAGGGGAAGCTCGGGTGGGTTGCAGGAAACCGGGTGCGGAGGCTGAGACTGGAGCAAGAGGGATTGAGACAGGGAAAACAGGTGCGGAGGCTGAGACTGGAGCGAGAGTGTGGTTGAGACAGGGAAAACAGGTGCTGAGGCTGAGACTGGAGTGAGAGGGGTTGAGACAGGGAAAACAGGTGCGGAGGCTGAGGACTGGAGCGAGAGTGTGGTTGAGACAGGGTAAGCAGGTCCGGAGGCTGAGGCTGGAGCGAGAGGGGTTGAGACAGGGTAAGCAGGTCCGGAGGCTGAGGCTGGAGCGAGAGGGGTTGAGACAGGGTAAGCAGGTCCGGAGGCTGAGGCTGGAGCGAGAGGGGTTGAGACAGGGAAAACAGGGAAAACAGGTGCGGAGGCTGAGACTGGAGCGAGAAGGGTTGAGACAGGGAAAACAGGTGCGGAGGCTGAGGCTGGAGGGAGAGGGGTTGAGACAGGGTAAGCAGGTCCGGAGGGGAATCCAAGTGAGTAGTAGAGTGGGGAATCCAGGACAGAGTAGCAGGATGACGAGACGTGGAACAGGAGACAGTGACCAGAGTCATAGCTGGCAGAATGAGCAGAGATTACAATCTGGCAGTGCGGAAGGGGCAGGACTGAGTATTTGTAGAGGTCTTGATTACGGAACAGGTTGCAGCTGGTGGGGATCTGACTCCAGCACACCTGTCTCTGACCACACAACCACACAGAGAGAGAGGGAGAGGGAGAGAGCACTGGGGGAACTACACCCCCCCGTTCAGCTCAAACGGTGGCGCAGGGAATGCAAAAATATTCTTAGAAATATTTAACCTCCACACATTAAGTCCATTACCTCAAATGAAAGATAAACACCTTGTTCATCTACCCAGCGTGTCAGATTTTTTAAATGTTTTACGGCGAAAACATAGCACATATTTATGTTAAACCAATTTAGGACAGATTTTTATGCAGTTCACTATGGGCACGCAATTCATCCAAAGGGGAAATACTGCCCCCTATCCTTAACAAGTTAAGGTTAGGGTTAAGATTAGGATTAGGGTTACAGGTTTGGTTAAGGTTAAGGTTAGGGTTAGGGTTAAATTCAGGGTCAGTTTTACATTTTGGTTAGTCAGTTTACAGTACAGGAGTGTACTTATAGCCTCTCCAGCATGTCTCCAATGCCCCTTCAAAAGGATCTGTCCCCATCTATTGGTTTGACAGGCTTCCTTCAGGCCAGCCAGACAGGCCAAAACACCCTACAGGCACTGCAGAGGCTCTCACCTACTCCACTATTATCTACCGGTGCTGTTTATCATCACAGTAGATATGTGTTTTCACTGCAGCCTTTTAACCAGTTGGTTTTCAATGAAAAGTGTATTTAGGTTGACTCCAGTAGTGGTAGGAAGAGCCAGTCCTTGGTTAGAGGAGTGGAAGAGCCAGTCCTTGGTTAGAGGAGTGGAAGAGCCAGTCCTTGGTTAGAGGAGTGAAAGAGTCAGTCCTTGGTTAGAGGAGAGGAAGAGCCAGTCCTCAGTTAGAGGAGAGGAAGAGCCAGTCGGTTAGAGGAGTGAAAGAGCCAGTCCTCGGTTAGAGGAGAGGAAGAGCCAGTCGGTTAGAGGAGTGGAAGAGCCAGTCCTTGGTTAGAGGAGTGAAAGAGCCAGTCCTTGGTTAGAGGAGTGGAAGAGCCAGTCATTCGTTGGAGGAGTGGAAGAGCCAGTCCTTGGTTAGAGGAGTGGAAGAGCCAGTCCTTGGTTAGAGGAGTGAAAGAGCCAGTCCTTGGTTAGAGGAGTGAAAGAGACAGTCCTTGGTTAGAGGAGTGAAAGAGCCAGTCCTTGGTTAGAGGAGTGGAAGATCCAGTCGGTTAGAGGAGTGGAAGAGCCGGTCCTTGGTTAGAGGAGTGAAAGAGCCAGTCCTTGGTTAGAGGAGTGGAGGAGCCAGTCCTTGGTTAGAGGAGTGGAAGAGCCAGTCGGTTAGAGGAGTGGAAGAGCCAGTCCTTGGTTAGAGGAGTGAAAGAGCCAGTCCTTGGTTAGAGGAGTGAAAGAGCCAGTCGGTTAGAGGAGTGGAAGAGCCAGTCTTGGTTAGAGGAGTGGAAGAGCCAGTCCCTTGGTTAGAGGAGTGGTGGAACCAGTCCTTGGTTAGAGGAGTGGAAGAGCCAGTCCTTGGTTAGAGGAGTGGAAGAGCCAGTCCTTGGTGAGAGGAGTGGAAGAGCCAGTCCTTGGTGAGAGGAGTGGCAGAGCCTGTCGGTTAGAGGAGCAAAAGGCCCTGTAGGTTTTGGGGTATAACACTGTAATGAAAGAGAACATCTCCCGGGACATATAATCTTTGTAAGCTTATTATTATCATATTACCGCAATAAAGTTGCCTCTGTCGTATTCATTTGCTCGATTTTTCTAATGTAGTTGTCTCTGTCGTATTTGGGCAGATTACGACGTGTAAAGAAACAATGGCTGAGGCCTGGTTGGGGCTTTGCTTCTGTAGTCACATAATTTACCACCTCTGTCAGGCCTTATGTGACAGGCCAATTTACACACTTATTAAGCCTATGACACACTCACTTGAAATAATCGTATTAGCGTTTTTTTGAAAGAAAATTAGTCAGACTCTTGGGCTGGGCGTTAGAGGAAGTCCTTGATTCACTGTAATAGAGGCCTTTCACTGTACTGTAATAGAGCCCTTTCACTGTACTGTAATAGAGCCCTTTCACTGTACTGTAATAGAGGCCTTTCACTGTACTGTAATAGAGGCCTTTCACTGTACTGTAACAGAGACCTTTCACTGTACTGTAATTGAGGCCTTTCACTGTACTGTAATTGAGGCCTTTCACTGTACTGTAATTGAGGCCTTTCACTTTACTGTAATAGAGGCCTTTCACTGTACTGTAATAGAGGCTTTTCACTGTACTGTAATAGAGCCCTTTCACTGTACTGTAATAGAGCTCTGACGCTCATCGGATGTGGCAGGGCTTGCAAACCATTACAGACGACAAAGGGAAGCACAGCCGAGAGCTGCCCAGTGACACATGCTTACCAGACGAGCTAAACTACTTCTATGCTCGCGTCGAGGCAAATGACACTGAAACATGCATGAGAGCACCAGCTATTCCGGACGACTGTGTGATCACGCTCTCCGCAGCCGATGTGAGTAAGGCCTTTAACTTCTTATGGTATAGAGGACGCTTGCGTCCCACTTGGTCAAAAACCAGGGAAAATGCAGCGCGGCAAATTCAAATAAAATTCTATAAAATCTAACTTTCATTAAACCACACATGTAAGATACTAAATTAAAGCTACACTCGTTGTGAATCCAGCCAACTTGTCAGATTTTAAAAAGGCTTTTCGGCGAAAGCATAAGAAGCTACTATCTGATGATAGCACAACAGTAAACAAAGAGAGTAGCATATTTCAACCCTACAGGCGCTACACAAAACGCAGAAATAAAATATTAAACATGCCTTACCTTTAACGAGCATCTTTTGTTGGCACTCCAATATGTCCCATAAACATCACAATTGGTCCTTTTGTTCGATTAATTCCGTCCATATATATCCAAAATGTCAATTTATTTGGCACGTTTGATCCAGAAAAAAACAGCTTCCAAATTGCGCAATGTCACTACAAAATATCTCAAAAGTTGCCTGTAAACTTTGCCAAAACAAAACATTTCAAACTACTTTTGTAATACAACTTTAGGTGTTTTTAAACGTTAATTAGTGATCAAATTGAAGACGGGTCTATCTGTGTTCAATACAGGAAGACAACAAGCCAATGCTACTTTTCAAGTCTTGCACAACTCTCAACAGTGTTACCCATTTCCTAGATGGCAGTACTTCTTCATTACACAAAGGAACCTCAACCAAATTCCAAAGACTGATGACATCCAATGGAAGCGGTAGGAACTAAAAACAGGAAATATCGTTTCCCAATGAGAAGTCACTGAACAGACAGAGACCTACAAAAAAAAGATTTGAACGGTTAGTCTTCGGGGTTTGGCTACATAAGTTCTGTTATAATCACAGACATGATTCAAACAGTTTAAGAAACTTCAGAGTGTTTTCTATCCAAATCTACTAATAATATGCATATCTTATACTCTTGGAATGTGTAGCAGGAAGTTGAAATTGGGTACGCTATTTATCCAAAAGTGAAAATGCTATATTAAGGCTCTGATTAACTTCTATACCTTAAGAAGTTAATCAGAGCGTTGGTGATTGTAACTGTCCTGGAAACAATTTAATTACCCTTTAATTCCAATGTTTACTGACACTGGCCATATTCAACGGGAGTTGAGCACTCCTAAAATTACTCATTCTGCTCTCTGGTACACTCAGACGAGAGTGCTCTGAAATCCGTGTAGATAGTAGGCCGGACACGTGACATTTTTAACAACGTTCTTTTCTGATAAAAACTAGTTCATTGCATCCGCTGTGGAGCCCAGTTTCATAATAATAATAACATATTTCCCAGCTACTTGCCCATCATTTTGAAGTAATCGCAATAAAAACAGGTCTTATTTTAGTGCATTTTTCACCCTGCCAGCTCCTATTAGTTCTATTGAGCACCGTGGCACCAACTTGCCTTCCGAACGTTCTATTTCCAGCTTATTGTTCAACATCACAATGCCTGCTTTGCTATTGTTGGCAATGAGACCTGCTCATGTTGTTTTATAGTTCAAATGTAAACAAAAAATATATATTGGAACTCTGCGGTCTTCCCATTGTTTCCTACTTTATTACATTGATGAGCAAGCTACCCCTTGGTCGTTAGGGCAAATCTGGTCTGTGATAGTAGGGGGGCTGTTTCACACCTAGCTCGGTATTAGACTATTCTTTAGTAAAGGTTGAATAGTATATTGTTCAGCTATTAGCGCCCCCCCCAACTTGCAACTTCCCATCTCATTCCTTTCCCCTCTTCCATGCTCTCTATCCATCTGTCTCTCATCTGCAGATATGTTTTAATGTGAGAGACGAAGCTAGTCCCGTCATCTTCACCTCACCCACAGCATTGGGCCCCCAGTTGGCCTGAAGTTTAGGAGACACCACAATTGTGATGAACTGAGAGAATATTAGGGTAGTACTGTAATTGATGAATCATATGATATATGCTGCTGTTCTTACCTCTTTCCCTTTTCTGTCTTCTACACCTCTCTCCCCACCTCGTCTTTCTTCCTCATTTTATAATGCACACCATATGTGCATTGAAGTACAGATTGAACTTTTATTTATAATATATTACAATTATCTTATCTTAACTTATAATGCATGTATTTATAACACCTGGATAATAAACTTCTTTCAATAAAGCAGATTAATGTAGATTAATGTAGATGAAGGGAGTTAGATATGCATTGTTTTTTTCTGTATATATGAATTACAAATCAATCATGTTTCTAGTCTATTTCATAGTTACAATGTGTAATCAGTGATGTCCCAGGAGCAGGAGTGGTAAGCACTGTTGAAGTGTATAATTGTAATACATACATGCAGACACGGCATCATTCAAAGAATGGAGTTTGATATGACTGAAGAAAGAATGTCTCAGAGATTCATACATGAATCGCACCTTTATTTGCCAAGGAAGAGTACATGATCAGTGAACATATTCAATGTACATTTTCCAATGCGGGAATCTCATGCCTGGTAATAACTACAGTACATGTATATAAGACTTTCATCCTTGGCAGAATAAAGTTGTTATATTCTACTCTATCTATAGGCTTTATTAATGCCATTCAGACTTGAAGCTGATAAAACAACTATGATAGCTGAGGGTCCATACACAGATCGGCTACATACTGTAGCTAGCTACACATCCATAGGCATGCAGTTATTTTTATCCTCCGCTACACAATAAGAAAGTAAATAGTTAGCTAGCTATGTTACTTCAGCTGCATTGCAAGGCAAGCTTACAATTGTACATAAAATTTGCAGTAAATGCTTTAGCCAGCTAGATTCGTTACATCCACTGTTTCACAAGATGACAGCCTGGTTTTCTGGTTTTCTCAAGAGTTCCTAAAACATTAAACAACACAAATTACAAATGAAATATCCTGTCATAACACTAGCTAGCTGGCTAATGTTAGCTAATCAGATAACTTGCTAAATAGTGATTATTGTAAATGAACTTCATGACAAAAAAATATGCGCAGACGTCTGTCTCTACATTAACTAACATATTCCTGCTTAACTCGTTATGACGCTATAACTACTTACATTTGGTTCCACAGTAATGTTTTGTCAGCCATCTTTGTTGAAGAACACCACCAGGGATGGGTGGCTCGCGTCAAAATTCGTCTTTGGAACCACTCGATATGATTGGTCATATAAAAACCTTAGGGATTAGGGAGTAGATATAAGGTATAAGGAGAGGATGTAGGATATAGGGTGTAGGGTGTAGGATGTAGATAATATGGTATAGAGAGTAGGGAGTAGATATAGTGTGCATGGAGCAAGGAGTAGATATAGGGTATAGAGGGTAGATATAGTGTACATGGAGCAGGGAGTAGATATAGGATATAGGGTATAGGGGGTAGATATAGGGTATAGGGTATTAGAAGTAAATCATGGAGTATATTGAGGGTATAGGGTGTAGATATAGGGTGTAGGGAGTAGATATAGGGTGTATACCTACTCCAGTTACCCCTAGAGTAGATATAGCATATAGGCAGTATATATAGAGCGTAATGAGTGGATATGTGGTAAAGGGATAGACAAAGGGTATAGGGAGCAGGGAGTAGATATAGGGTATAGGAATTAGATATAGGGCATAGAGAGCAGGGAGTAGATATAGGGTATAGGGAGCAGGGAGTAGATATAGGGTATAGGAATTAGATATAGGGCATAGGGAGCAGGGAGTAGATATAGGGTATAGGGAGCAGGGAGTAGATATAGGGTATAGGAATTAGATATAGGGCATAGGGAGCAGGGAGTAGATATAGGGTATAGGGAGCAGGGAGTAGATATAGGGTATAGGAATTAGATATAGGGCATAGGGAGCAGGGAGTAGATATAGGGTATAGGAATTAGATATAGGGCATAAGGAGCAGGAAGTAGATATAGGGTATTGGAATTAGATATAGGGTATTGGGAGCAGGAAGCAGGTCCCTTTGGGTTCCTCCTATGGTGGGTCAATGCCCCACGTCCAACTCCCAGTTACCCCTGAACCAGGATGTCAACGTTTTTCCGCCCCGGCGTAATAACTCCCGGGAAATGGGACTGCTCCCTGGGAGTGGAGGTGGAGAAGAAACGCTTGGCGCCCTTTCTCCCCTCACCCCGCTCTGGCGAGGAATGCTCACAGTGGAAACGGGTTACTAGTTAAGGTACGACATTTCCTGGTGCTCTAATCTGCCGACCCCTGACCCCTAGCACATCTGGAAACCTAGTTCTAGACAAAACCAGGAAGTTTTGTTTTCTCTTCGACTCCAACCGTTCATGGAAGAGAAGACCTTTAACCCGAGAGTCTAAGCCTGGGGGTTTCTACTAAGCTAACATATGGAATTGTTTTTAAAATGGTCATACCAAGGATTATTTAGCAATTTTATTAAACATTTTAGGACCCCTTTAGGTATCAAGATATCTGTCTCCCTGCTTTTATAGACCAATGAAGCTGCAGATTAGGAGCCACAGAGGGGTGTATGTGTGTGTTGCTGACCTGTGTCTGTGTCAATTTGCAGCGAACAGACAAGTTTGCTGTCAGTCAGAATGCGCTCTCCACTTGTTAGATATTATGCACATTGATAGCTTAATATCAAACATGTGATTTAACATAGTAGCAGCCAATTACAGGAGGCAGCAGCAGTCTCAATGATCACACCCAGAAATACAAGTGAACATATGAAGTGACTGGACAGAGAAATACAGCTTCTATCCAATCAGAGCTCTATCCAATCAGAGCTCTATCCAATCAGAGCAGCAGCATTAACCTACAGCCAGTTGACTTAATTACACCAGGTCACATGACAGACTGACATGAGAAAAGTGGCTGCATGGATAATTACAAAAAACACTCAGATCGTAATCGTATCCATACAATTGCCCATATCCAAATCAAATCAAATTTTATTTGTCACATACACATGGTTAGCAGATGTTAATGCGAGTGTAACGAAATGCTTGTGCTTCTAGTTCCGACAATGCAGTAATAACCAACAAGTAATCTAACTAACATTTCCAAAACTACTATCTTATACACACAAGTGTAAGGGGATAAAGAATATGTACATAAAGATATATGAATGAGTGATGGTACAGAGCGGCATAGGCAAGATACAGTAGATGGTATCGAGTACAGTATATACATATGAGATGAGTATGTAAACAAAGTGGCATAGTTAAAGTGGCTAGTGATACATGTATTACATAAGGATGCAGTAGATGATATAGAGTACAGTATATACGTATACATATGAGATGAGTATGTAAATAAAGTGGCTAGTGATACATGTATTACATAAAGATGCAGTAGATGATATGGAGTACAGTATATACGTATACATATGAGATGAATAATGTAGGGTATGTAAACATTATATTAGGTAGCATTGTTTAAAGTGGCTAGTGATATATTTTACATCATTTCCCATCAATTCCCATTATTAAAGTGGCTGGAGTTGAGTCAGTGTGTTGGCAGCAGCCACTCAATGTTAGTGGTGGCTGTTTAACAGTCTGATGGCCTTGAGATAGAAGCTGTTTTTCAGTCTCTCGGTCCCAGCTTTGATCCGTTACGATACTTTTGTGTCCAAACACTAGGAACACCTCCAGCACATTCTCTTTCCGGGGTAAGAATATTCTACAATATGTAAACAGGTGCACGTCCATGAGGTGGGTGTCTTGAACATACAGTATCTCACCGCAGTACTCATGATGGTAGCAGGGAGATTTCTGAGGTCCGGATTGGCTGCATGTAGAATCTGTCATATTAAGGAGAATAAATATATGACATTAACATCATAACAATCTGGAGCATTTATATTCCTTATATCGAATTAAATATCAGATATCCAGAAATATATATTTGTATTTTGTATATTTATTTTTTAGGGATCCCTATTAGTTCCTGCCAAGGCAGCAGCTACTTTTCCTGGGGTCCAAACACATTACATTACATATAAAACAAAATATAAAACAGTACATCATATAACATTATTACACCAATACAACATGTATAATACCACCACTACATATCTACAATACAACATGTATAATACCACCACTACAATACAACATGTATAATACCACCACTACATATCTACAATACAACATGTATAATACCACCACTACAATACAACATGTATAATACCACCACTACATATCTACAATACAACAGTATATACCACCACTACAATACAACATGTATAATACCACCACCACTACAATACAACACGTATAATACCACCACTACAATACAACATGCATAATACCACCACCACTACAATACAACATGTATAATACCACCACTACAATACAACATGTATAATACCACCACTACAATACAACATGTATAATACCACCACTACAATACAACATGTATAATACCACCACTACAATACAACATGTATAATACCACCACTACAATACAACATGTATATACCACCACTACAATACAACATGTATAATACCACCACCACTACAATACAACATGCATAATACCACCACCACTACAATACAACATGTATAATACCACCACTACAATACAACATGTATAATACCACCACTACAATACAACATGTATAATACCACCACCACTACAATACAACATGTATAATACCACACCTACAATACAACATGTATAATACCACCACTACAATACAACATGTATAATACCACCACTACAATACAACATGTATAATACCACCACCACTACAATACAACATGTATAATACCACACCTACAATACAACATGTATAATACCACCACTACAATACAACATGTACAATACCACCACTACAATACAACATGTATAATACCACCACTACAATACAACATGTATAATACCACCACCACTACAATACAACATGCATAATACCACCACCACTACAATACACATGTATAATACCACCACTACAATACAACATGTATAATACCACCACTACAATACAACATGTATAATACCACCACTACAATACAACATGTATAATACCACCACTACAATACAACATGTATAATACCACCACTACAATACAACATGTATAATACCACCACTACAATACAGCATGTATAATACCACCACTACAATACAACATGTATAATACCACCACTACAATACAACATGTATATACCACCACTACATACAACATGTAAATACCACCACTAAATACACATGTATAATACCACCACTACAATACAACAGTATATACCACCGACTACAATCAACATGTATAATACCAACCACTACAATACAACATGTATAATACCACCACTACAATACAACATGTATAATACCACCACACTACAATACAACATGTTATAATACCACCACTACAATACAACATGTATAATACCACACCACTACAATACAACATGTATAATACCACCACTACAATACAACATGGTATAATACCACCACCACTACAAGACAACATGTATAATACCACCACTACAATACAACATGTATAATACCACCACTACAATACAACATGTATAATACCACCACTACAATACAACATGTATAATACCACCACTACAATACAACATGTATAATACCACCACTACAATACAACATGTATAATACCACCACTACAATACAACATGTATAATACCACCACTACAATACAACATGTATAATACCACCACTACAATACAACATGTATAATACCACCACTACAATACAACATGTATAATACCACCACTACAATACAACATGTATAATACCACCACTACAATACAACATGTATAATACCACCACTACAATACAACATGTATAATACCACCACCACTACAATACAACATGTATAATACCACCACTACAATACAACATGTATAATACCACCACTACAATACAACATGTATAATACCACCACTACAATACAACATGTATAATACCACCACTACAATACAACATGTATAATACCACCACTACAATACAACATGTATAATACCACCACTACAATACAACATGTATAATACCGCCACTACAATACAACATGTATAATACCACCACTACAATACAACATGTATAATACCACCACCACTACAATACAACATGTATAATACCACCACTACAATACAACATGTATAATACCACCACTACAATACAACATGTATAATACCACCACTACAATACAACATGTATAATACCACCACCACTACAATACAACATGTATAATACCACCACTACAATACAACATGTATAATACCACCACTACAATACAACATGTATAATACCACCACTACAATACAACATGTATAATACCACCACTACAATACAACATGTATAATACCACCACTACAATACAACATGTATAATACCACCACTACAATACAACATGTATAATACCACCACTACAATACAACATGTATAATACCACCACTACAATACAACATGTATAATACCACCACTACAATACAACATGTATAATACCACCACTACAATACAACATGTATAATACCACCACTACAATACAACATGTATAATACCACCACTACAATACAACATGTATAATACCACCACTACAATACAACATGTATAATACCACCACCACTACAATACAACATGTATAATACCACCACTACAATACAACATGTATAATACCACCACTACAATACAACATGTATAATACCACCACTACAATACAACATGTATAATACCACCACTACAATACAACATGTATAATACCACCACTACAATACAACATGTATAATACCACCACTACAATACAACATGTATAATACCACCACTACAATACAACATGTATAATACCACCACTACAATACATAATGTATAATACCACCACTACAATACAACATGTATAATACCACCACTACAATACAACATGTATAATACCACCACTACAATACAACATGTATAATACCACCACCACTACAATACAACATGTATAATACCACCACCACTACAATACAACATGTATAATACCACCACTACAATACAACATGTATAATACCACCACTACAATACAACATGTATAATACCACCACTACAATACAACATGTATAATACCACCACTACAATACAACATGTATAATACCACCACTACAATACAACATGTATAATACCACCACCACTACAATACAACATGTATAATACCACCACCACTACAATACAACATGTATAATACCACCACTACAATACAACATGTATAATACCACCACTACAATACAACATGTATAATACCACCACTACAATACAACATGTATAATACCACCACCACTACAATACAACATGTATAATACCACCACTACAATACAACATGTATAATACCACCACTACAATACAACATGTATAATACCACCACTACAATACAACATGTATAATACCACCACTACAATACAACATGTATAATACCACCACTACAATACAACATGTATAATACCACCACTACAATACAACATGTATAATACCACCACCACTACAATACAACATGTATAATACCACCACCTACAATACAACATGTATAATACCACCACTACAATACAACATGTATAATACCACCACTACAATACAACATGTATAATACCACCACTACAATACAACATGTATAATACCACCACCACTACAATACAACATGTATAATACCACCACCACTACAATACAACATGTATAATACCACCACTACAATACAACATGTATAATACCACCACTACAATACAACATGTATAATACCACCACTACAATACAACATGTATAATACCACCACTACAATACAACATGTATAATACCACCACTACAATACAACATGTATAATACCACCACTACAATACAACATGTATAATACCACCACTACAATACAACATGTATAATACCACCACTACAATACAACATGTATAATACCACCACTACAATACAACATGTATAATACCACCACTACAATACAACATGTATAATACCACCACTACAATACAACATGTATAATACCACCACTACAATACAACATGTATAATACCACCACTACAATACAACATGTATAATACCACCACCACTACAATACAACATGTATAATACCACCACTACAATACAACATGTATAATACCACCACCACTACAATACAACATGTATAATACCACCACTACAATACAACATGTATAATACCACCACTACAATACAACATGTATAATACCACCACTACAATACAACATGTATAATACCACCACTACAATACAACATGTATAATACCACCACTACAATACAACATGTATAATACCACCACTACAATACAACATGTATAATACCACCACTACAATACAACATGTATAATACCACCACTACAATACAACATGTATAATACCACCACTACAATACAACATGTATAATACCACCACTACAATACAACATGTATAATACCACCACTACAATACAACATGTATAATACCACCACCACTACAATACAACATGTATAATACCACCACTACAATACAACATGTATAATACCACCACTACAATACAACATGTATAATACCACCACTACAATACAACATGTATAATACCACCACTACAATACAACATGTATAATACCACCACTACAATACAACATGTATAATACCACCACTACAATACAACATGTATAATACCACCACTACAATACAACATGTATAATACCACCACTACAATACAACATGTATAATACCACCACCACTACAATACAACATGTATAATACCACCACTACAATACAACATGTATAATACCACCACTACAATACAACATGTATAATACCACCACTACAATACAACATGTATAATACCACCACTACAATACAACATGTATAATACCACCACCACTACAATACAACATGTATAATACCACCACTACAATACAACATGTATAATACCACCACTACAATACAACATGTATAATACCACCACTACAATACAACATGTATAATACCACCACTACAATACAACATGTATAATACCACCACTACAATACAACATGTATAATACCACCACTACAATACAACATGTATAATACCACCACTACAATACAACATGTATAATACCACCACTACAATACAACATGTATAATACCACCACTACAATACAACATGTATAATACCACCACTACAATACAACATGTATAATACCACCACTACAATACAACATGTATAATACCACCACTACAATACAACATGTATAATACCACCACTACAATACAACATGTATAATACCACCACTACAATACAACATGTATAATACACCACCACTACAATACAACATGTATAATACCACCACTACAATACAACATGTATAATACCACCACACCTACAATACAACATGTATAATACCACCACTACAATACAACATGTATAATACCACCACTACAATACAACATGTATAATACCACCACTACAATACAACATGTATAATACCACCACTACAATACAACATGTATAATACCACCACTACAATACAACATGTATAATACCACCACTACAATACAACATGTATAATACCACCACTACAATACAACATGTATAATACCACCACTACAATACAACATGTATAATACCACCACTACAATACAACATGTATAATACCACCACCACTACAATACAACATGTATAATACCACCACCACTACAATACAACATGTATAATACCACCACTACAATACAACATGTATAATACCACCACTACAATACAACATGTATAATACCACCACTACAATACAACATGTATAATACCACCACTACAATACAACATGTATAATACCACCACTACAATACAACATGTATAATACCACCACCACTACAATACAACATGTATAATACCACCACCACTACAATACAACATGTATAATACCACCACTACAATACAACATGTATAATACCACCACTACAATACAACATGTATAATACCACCACTACAATACAACATGTATAATACCACCACCACTACAATACAACATGTATAATACCACCACTACAATACAACATGTATAATACCACCACTACAATACAACATGTATAATACCACCACTACAATACAACATGTATAATACCACCACTACAATACAACATGTATAATACCACCACTACAATACAACATGTATAATACCACCACTACAATACAACATGTATAATACCACCACTACAATACAACATGTATAATACCACCACTACTATCTACATACAACATGTATAATACCACCACTACAATACAACATGTATAATACCACCACCACTACAATACAACATGTATAATACCACCACTACAATACAACATGTATAATACCACCACTACAATACAACATGTATAATACCACCACTACAATACAACATGTATAATACCACCACTACAATACAACATGTATAATACCACCACCACTACAATACAACATGTATAATACCACCACCACTACAATACAACATGTATAATACCACCACTACAATACAACATGTATAATACCACCACTACAATACAACATGTATAATACCACCACTACAATACAACATGTATAATACCACCACCACTACAATACAACATGTATAATACCACCACCACTACAATACAACATGTATAATACCACCACTACAATACAACATGTATAATACCACCACCACTACAATACAACATGTATAATACCACCACTACAATACAACATGTATAATACCACCACTACAATACAACATGTATAATACCACCACTACAATACAACATGTATAATACCACCACTACAATACAACATGTATAATACCACCACTACATATCTACAATACAACATGTATAATACCACCACTACAATACAACATGTATAATACCACCACTACATCTACAATACAACATGTATAATACCACCACTACAATACAACATGTATAATACCACCACTACAATACAACATGTATAATACCACCACTACAATACAACATGTATAATACCACCACTACAATACAACATGTATAATACCACCACCACTACAATACAACATGTATAATACCACCACTACAATACAACATGTATAATACCACCACTACAATACAACATGTATAATACCACCACTACAATACAACATGTATAATACCACCACTACAATACAACATGTATAATACCACCACTACAATACAACATGTATAATACCACCACTACAATACAACATGTATAATACCACCACTACAATACAACATGTATAATACCACCACCACTACAATACAACATGTATATACCACCACCACTACAATACAACATGTATAATACCACCACTACAATACAACATGTATAATACCACCACTACAATACAACATGTATAATACCACCACTACAATACAACATATATAATACCACCACTACAATACAACATGTATAATACCACCACTACAATACAACATGTATAATACCACCACTACAATACAACATGTATAATACCACCACTACAATACAACATGTATAATACCACCACTACAATACAACATGTATAATACCACCACTACAATACAACATGTATAATACCACCACCACTACAATACAACATGTATAATACCACCACTACAATACAACATGTATAATACCACCACTACAATACAACATGTATAATACCACCACTACAATACAACATGTATAATACCACCACTACAATACAACATGTATAATACCACCACTACAATACAACATGTATAATACCACCACTACAATACAACATGTATAATACCACCACTACAATACAACATGTATAATACCACCACCACTACAATACAACATGTATAATACCACCACTACAATACAACATGTATAATACCACCACCACTACAATACAACATGTATAATACCACCACTACAATACAACATGTATAATACCACCACTACAATACAACATGTATAATACCACCACTACAATACAACATGTATAATACCACCACCACTACAATACAACATGTATAATACCACCACTACAATACAACATGTATAATACCACCACTACAATACACAACATGTATAATACCACCACTACAATACAACATGTATAATACACACCACTACAATACAACATGTATAATACCACCACTACAATACAACATGTATAATACCACCACTACAATACAACATGTATAATACCACCACTACAATACAACATGTATAATACCACCACCACTACAATACAACATGTATAATACCACCACCACTACAATACAACATGTATAATACCACCACTACAATACAACATGTATAATACCACCACTACAATACAACATGTATAATACCACCACTACAATACAACATGTATAATACCACCACTACAATACAACATGTATAATACCACCACTACAATACAACATGTATAATACCACCACCACTACATACAACATGTATAATACCACCACCACTACAATACAACATGTATAATACCACCACTACAATACAACATGTATAATACCACCACTACAATACAACATGTATAATACCACCACTACAATACAACATGTATAATACCACCACTACAATACAACATGTATAATACCACCACTACAATACAACATGTATAATACCACCACTACAATACAACATGTATAATACCACCACTACAATACAACATGTATAATACCACCACTACATATCTACAATACAACATGTATAATACCACCACTACAATACAACATGTATAATACCACCACTACAATACAACATGTATAATACCACCACTACAATACAACATGTATAATACCACCACTACAATACAACATGTATAATACCACCACTACAATACAACATGTATAATACCACCACTACAATACAACATGTATAATACCACCACTACAATACAACATGTATAATACCACCACCACTACAATACAACATGTATAATACCACCACCACTACAATACAACATGTATAATACCACCACTACAATACAACATGTATAATACCACCACTACAATACAACATGTATAATACCACCACTACAATACAACATGTATAATACCACCACTACAATACAACATGTATAATACCACCACTACAATACAACATGTATAATACCACCACTACAATACAACATGTATAATACCACCACTACAATACAACATGTATAATACCACCACTACAATACAACATGTATAATACCACCACCACTACAATACAACATGTATAATACCACCACTACAATACAACATGTATAATACCACCACTACAATACAACATGTATAATACCATACCACCACTACAATACAACATGTATAATACCACCACCACTACAATACAACATGTATAATACCACCACCACTACAATACAACATGTATAATACCACCACTACAATACAACATGTATAATACCACCACTACAATACAACATGTATAACCACCACCACTACAATACAACATGTATAATACCACCACTACAATACAACATGTATAATACCACCACCACTACAATACAACATGTATAATACCACCACTACAATACAACATGTATAATACCACCACTACAATACAACATGTATAATACCACCACTACAATACAACATGTATAATACCACCACTACAATACAACATGTATAATACCACCACTACAATACAACATGTATAATACCACCACTACAAATACAACATGTATAATACCACCACTACAATACAACATGTATAATACCACCACTACAATACAACATGTATAATACCACCACCACTACAATACAACATGTATAATACCACCACCACTACATACAACATGTATAATACCACCACTACAATACAACATGTATAATACCACCACTACAATACAACATGTATAATACCACCACTACAATACAACATGTATAATACCACCACTACAATACAACATGCCCCCCACCATGTATACAACACACCACATACCATACAAAACAAACACATAATACCACCACTACACCACAATACAACATGTATAATACCACCACCACTACAATACAACATGTATAATACCACCCACCACTACAATACAACATGTATAATACCACCACTACAATACAACATGTATAATACCACCACTACAATACAACATGTATAATACCACCACTACAATACAACATGTATAATACCACCACTACAATACAACATGTATAATACCACCACTACAATACAACATGTATAATACCCCACCACTACAATACAACATGTATAATACCACCACTACAATACAACATGTATAATACCACCACTACATATCTACAATACAACATGTATAATACCACCACTACAATACAACATGTATAATACCACCACCACCACTACAATACAACATGTATAATACCACCACTACAATACAACATGTATAATACCACCACTACAATACAACATGTATAATACCACCACTACAATACAACATGTATAATACCACCACTACATACAACATGTATAATAATACCACCACCACACATACAACATGTATAATACCACCCACTACAATACAACATGTATAATACCACCACTACAATACAACATGTATAATACCACCACTACAATACAACATGTATAATACCACCACTAAATACAACAACATGTATAATACCACCACCACTACAATACAACATGTATAATACCACCACCACTACAATACAACATGTATAATACCACCACCACTACAATACAACATGTATAATACCACCACTACAATACAACATGTAATAATACCACCACTACAATACAACATGTATAATACCACCACTACAATACAACATGTATAATACCACCACTACAATACAACATGTATAATACCACCACTACATATCTACAATACAACATGTATAATACCACCACTACAATACAACATGTATAATACCACCACTACATACTACAATACAACATGTATAATACCACCACTACAATACAACATGTATAAATACACCACACATACAATACAACATGTAAATACCACCACTACACTACAATACAACATGTATAATACCACCACTACAATACAACATGTATAATACCACCACTACAATACAACATGTATAATACCACCACTACAATACAACATGTATAATACCACCACTACAATACAACATGTATAATACCACCACTACAATACAACATGTATATACCACCACTACAATACAACATGTATAATACCACCACTACAATACAACATGTATAATACCACCACACTACAATACAACATGTATAATACCACCACCACTACAATACAACATGTATAATACCACCACTACAATACAACATGTATAATACCACCACTACAATACAACATGTATAATACCACCACTACAATACAACATGTATAATACCACCACACTACAATACAACATGTATAATACCACCACTACAATACAACATGTATAATACCACCACTACAATACAACATGTATATACCACCACTACCTACACACATGTATAATACCACCACTACAATACAACATGTATAATACCACCACCACTACAATACAACATGTATAATACCACCACTACAATACAACATGTATAATACCACCACCACTACAATACAACATGTATAATACCACCACTACAATACAACATGTATAATACCACCACCACTACAATACAACATGTATAATACCACCACCACTACAATACAACATGTATATACCACCACCACTACAATACAACATGTATAATACCACCACTACAATACAACATGTATAATACCACCACTACAATACAACATGTATAATACCACCACCAATACAATACACATGTATATACCACCACTACAATACACATGTATAATACCACCACTACAATACAACATGTATAATACCACCACTACAATACAACATGTATAATACCACCACTACAATACAACATGTATAATACCACCACCACTACAATACAACATGTATAATACCACCACTACAATACAACATGTATAATACCACCACTACAATACAACATGTATAATACCACCACTACAATACAACATGTATAATACCACCACTACAATACAACATGTATAATACCACCACTACAATACAACATGTATAATACCACCACCACTACAATACAACATGTATAATACCACCACTACAATACAACATGTATAATACCACCACCACTACAATACAACATGTATAATACCACCACTACAATACAACATGTATAATACCACCACTACAATACAACATGTATAATACCACCACTACAATACAACATGTATAATACCACCACTACAATACAACATGTATAATACCACCCACCACTACAATACAACATGTATAATACCACCACTACAATACAACATGTATAATACCACCACTACAATACAACATGTATAATACCACCACCACTACAATACAACATGTATAATACCACCACCACCACTACAACATGTATAATACCACCACCACTACAATACAACATGTATAATACCACCACTACAATACAACATGTATAATACCACCACTACATACAACATGTATAATACCACCACTACAATACAACATGTATAATACCACCACTACAATACAACATGTATAATACCACCACTACAATACAACATGTATAATACCACCACTACATATCTACCTACAACATTTAATACCACCACCACTACAATACAACATGTATAATACCACCACCACTACAATACAACATGTATAATACCACCACTACAATACAACATGTATAATACCACCACTACAATACAACATGTATAATACCACCACTACAATACAACATGTATAATACCACCACCACCACTACATACAACATGTATAATACCACCACTACAATACAACATGTATAATACCACCACTACAATACAACATGTATAATACCACCACTACAATACAACATGTATAATACCACCACTACAATACACATGTATATACCACCACTACAATACAACATGTATAATACCACCACTACAATACAACATGTATAATACCACCACTACAATACAACATGTATAATACCACCACCACTACAATACAACATGTATAATACCACCACCACTACAATACAACATGTATAATACCACCACTACAATACAACATGTATAATACCACCACTACAATACAACATGTATAATACCACCACACTACAATACAACATGTATAATACCACCACTACAATACAACATGTATAATACCACCACTACAATACAACATGTATAATACCACCACCACTACAATACAACATGTATAATACCACCACTACAATACAACATGTATAATACCACCACTACAATACAACATGTATAATACCACCACTACAATACAACATGTATAATACCACCACCACTACAATACAACATGTATAATACCACCACTACAATACAACATGTATAATACCACCACTACAATACAACATGTATAATACCACCACTACAATACAACATGTATAATACCCCACCACTACAATACAACATGTATAATACCACCACTACAATACAACATGTATAATACCACCACCACTACAATACAACATGTATAATACCACCACTACAATACAACATGTATAATACCCACCACTACAATACAACATGTATAATACCACCACTACAATACAACATGTATAATACCACCACTACAATACAACATGTATAATACCACCACCACTACAATACAACATGTATAATACCCAACCACCACCACTACAATACAACATGTATAATACCACCACTACAATACAACATGTATAATACCACCACTACAATACAACATGTATAATACCACCACTACAATACAACATGTATAATACCACACCACTACAATACAACATGTATATACCACCACCACTACAATACAACATGTAAATACCACCACTACAATACAACATGTATAATACCCCACCACTACAATACAACATGTATAATACCACCACTACAATACAACATGTATAATACCACCACTACAATACAACATGTATAATACCACCACCACTACAATACAACATGTATAATACCACCACTACAATACAACATGTATAATACCACCACTACATATTACAATACAACATGTATAATACCCACCACTACAATACAACATGTATAATACCACCACTACATACTACCATACAACATGTATAATACCACCACTACAATACAACATGTATAATACCACCACTACATACACAATACAACATGTATAATACCACCACTACAATACAACATGTATAATACCACCACTACAATACAACATGTATAATACCACCACTACAATACAACATGTATAATACCACCACTACAATACAACATGTATAATACCACCACTACAATACACATGTATAATACCACCACTACAATACACATGTATAATACCACCACTACAATACAACATGTATAATACCACCACTACAATACAACATGTATAATACCACCACCACTACAATACAACATGTATAATACCACCACTACAATACAACATGTATAATACCACCACTACAATACAACATGTATAATACCACCACTACAATACAACATGTATAATACCACCACTACAATACAACATGTATAATACCACCACTACAATACAACATGTATAATACCACCACTACAATACAACATGTATAAACCACCACTACAATACAACATGTATAATACCACCACTACAATACAACATGTATATACCACCACTACAATACAACATGTATAATACCACCACCACAC
>NW_022263816.1:0-41801 GCF_002021735.2 Oncorhynchus kisutch
GGTATGTAAACTTCTGAACCACTGGGAAATGTGATGAAAGAAAATAAAAGCTGAAATAAATCATTCTCTCTACTATTATTGTGACATTTCACATTCTTAAAATAAAGTGATGATTCTAACTGACCTAAGACAGGATTTTTTTACGAGGATTAAATGTCAGGAATTGTGAAAACTGAGTTTAAATGTATTTGGTTAAGGTGTATGTAAACATCAGACTTCAACTGTACATAGAAGTGCACACTATTCTTATTGTTTCTTTATGTACTCTTAAAAGTAAAAGTAATATAGTCAACTATACAACTTCTACTACTACTACTACTACTACTACACTTATATCATCCAATAATATATCATGAAAAACACTCAACATGAAGAATTTATGCAATTATGTTAATTTCAAATATTTATTTTGAAATATAGATTAGGTGCGCTTCTTTTTATAGCAGGAAGTAAAAGGACTGGACAAGGCTTTGCCTATAGCTGAAAACATCCTGGAAATGAGCGAACGCTTCCTTGGTTTCTTCTTGGTGGAGCATACACTCTCTGTTCGGCAGGATTGTTGATCATTGACAATTGCTGGGGAAAAATGTAAACATAACATTTTCTTTAACTGACCCTAGTTAGTGTGAATAATTAGTATTGCATTATTATTATTTAAATTGTAATATTCTACATAATTTACAAATGTCGGGCGGCAGGTAGCCTAGCAGTCTCAATCCGCCTATTTAACACAGAAGTGTTACATAGGCCCCCCCAGGGCTTAGACTGTTTAGTGCCAAAAAGAAGGGGATAAAAACATGCTAAAATATATATACATATAAATAAATATATATATTTCGTCAAATTTCTTATATCTCTCAGATTTAGGACAGACACTTCAGTTCCATGTAGTGAATCTGTTATTCAATGCGTTTGTATGGGCAAATAGCAGTAAGGCCGATACACACCCCTCGGCCCAGACAGGGCGTAGACTCTTGTGGTTAAAAGCATGATCATTACAAAGGTGCAACTAGGCTGTGGACAATAAAAGGCCACGCTAAAATGTGCAGTTTTGTCATACCACACAACGCCACAGATGTCTCAGAGACAGAGACTGAGAAAAATAGGAGCAAGGAAAAACGCTGGTTGACTTGTTTTGAGGGAGCGTGCAATTGGCATGCTGACTGCAGGAATGTCCACCAGAGCTGTGGCCAGAGAATTGGATGTTTATTTCTTTACCATAAGCCGCCTTCAATGTCGTTTTAGAGAATTTGGCAGTATGTCCAACCGGCCTCACAACCACAGACCAAATATATGGCGTCGTGTTGGCTGTAGGGTTATGGTGTGGGCAGGCATAATCTACGGACAACGAACACAATTGCATTTTATCAATGGCAATTTGAATGCACAGAGATACCATCACGAGATCCGTAGGCCCATTGTCGTGCCATTCATCCACCGCCATCACCTCATGTTTCAGCATGATAATGCATGGCCCCATGTCGAAAGGCCTGCATACTCACCAGACAGGTGATCCATTTAGCATGTTTGTGATGCTCTGGATTGACGTGTACAACAGCGTCTTCCAGTTCTCACCAATAATCAACAACTTCACACAGCTTTTGAAGAGGAGTGGGACACATTCCATAGGCCACAATCAACAGCCTGATCAACTCTATGCGAAGGAGAAGTGTCACGCTGCATGAGGCAAATGGTGATCACACCAGATACTGACTAGTTTTCTGATCCACGCCCCTACCTTTTTTAAGGTATCTGTGACGAACAGATGCATATCTGTATTCCCAGTCATGTGAAATCCATAGATAAGGGCCTAATGAACATATTTCAATTGACTGATTTCCATAAATGAACTGTAACTCAATAAAATCTTTGAAATTGTTGCATGTTGCGTTTATATTTTTGTTCAGTACACATTTGAGTGTATTGACTTACCTGTTTCACTGACGGCAGGGGTCTGGTTCTGGGAAGGTGTTGGAGTGCAGTGGTTCTTCTTGTTGACCTTCTTTGTACACTGGGTAACAAACAGTCATTTATACAGTAGGAGAAATTGAACACAAAGGGTATCAGTGTTTACCATCATACTGTACGTAATGAATAAAAATAATCTTAAAAATTTGTATTTTGATGACATATGTACCTTTTGGTTGAGTCCACAGAGAGCGCTGAATCTTCCTCTCTTCTTTTCCTTTCTACCAGTTGTTGGAAGCCCAGAATTACCTACCTCGTCACTGCCAAGTGCATTGCGTGATGACAACTGGGTCATGGAGGGAGGTGAAGAGCTAGCCTCATTGCATTTCATTAGTAGTTCCCTAGTTAATGATTTGACCAGGGCATCGTCAAATGCATAATCCGTTGACTTCATTGCAACCTGGAGCATCTTCTCTGACCCAAATTCTTGAAGAAGCCCCTTGTAGACAGCCTTGAAAATCTTTTTGATTTTCAGATTCTGGGGGTAGGCTTGAGTTGGTTCAAGGCCTGAGGTGCCACAGAACTCAGACAGAATCCTCTTTGTGAGAACTCTTGATGTTTCACCAATGTCAGAGGATTCCAGTAATGTGAAAGGGGTGATCATTGACAGCAATCTAACAATCAGTAAAAGTACCAAAGAGGTGTAGTCATTGCTAGTGGAGTCAAATGATGCATGTGCATCAGAGTCCATGGCTGATGGAGTTGATGCACAGAGGCACTAGACATCTCCAGATCTTTGTTGTCCATCTTGGATTCCACCTCTCCTAAAACTTGAATATCCACAGTTCCACCGTTGTGTGTGCTGCTGCCAGACAGAGATGGTCTGGGCAATGATTTGGCACTAGACTGACGGCTAGTGGTCATGAGAGCCGGTCTGTCAGAGTCAAGTGTTCCAGCATCAGTTGGGGACAACCCATTGATTATGTTCATCAACTCTGATAATTCTTCTGATGAATTGGAGGCCACAGAACAGGTATCCATGACCTGATTGACCATTATATTGGTGAAAAGGCTCTTTGTGTCACAGTAAACCTGTGAAGAACTAATGGAGATGGCAGAAGAGCTCGGGATAAGCCGACTTGTGTCCTGCAGAGAACCATCAGAGATGATAGTTTGGCAGAAATCGGATCCTTGTGATGGTGGAGGAAGCCAGAAGACAATCTGCTGTAGCAGACGTTTTATTGACTCCGTAGCAAAGGAGTACACAAGGTCAGATGGAAACTCCCTGGATTCTTCAGAAGCATTCAATCCTGTCTTCAGCTTCAAAAGAATAGAGTCAGACACGGTCTTGCCAGCTGGCACAAAAAGAGCCTGGGGGGTGTTGTGACTCTTTATGAGCTCATAAACTTTGTCAGTGAGCTCATGTGAGAAGTTCTGAAGACCGTCCCTGGGGCTGTGTCTCGCAAGTCTTCTTGTAAAAGAAGTGACATCATCTGCAGTGGCTATGTGTTCCGTATCTTCTCTTGGAATGACCTCCATAACAGTGTCAACTATGGCAGAGATGGTTTGCCTTGTGTAATTTGTTGACCCTTGTGAATGAGTTGAGGAGTCACTCATATCAATGACCGAACTCCTAATGATAGGACAATAGATTTCAACAGGCCACTCATTGGGGACTGGAGTGCCTGGAAGAGAATTTGTAAAATCACTCCGGGACCCTCTGGTCATGGCAGAGGTGATGGACAGGGAGGACTTTGAGGAGGATGGCCGGTGTATCTCGTGTCCATCAGTTCTCACCATGTCAACATCCTCCAACATGGAGCCCACGATGGAACGAGTCAAGAGGCCTTTCTCTGAGGTGCTCATCCTCTCTGACATAGACACTCTCCTCTGGATTGTCATCAAAGTCTCACTAATTAAGGCTTTGGAATAATTTACCATGCTGGTCTGGCTGCCTTCATGTTCACTGTAAGTCATTTGTGTAGAAGTAGCTGTTCTGCATATGGATTCGGCATGTTTGGGGGCCTCAACCACATTGTCTAGGAGGACCGGTTGTTGCTGGGCAAAAAAATCCTTGACCTTGATGAACACATTGTTGAACAGGTTTACAGTGCCTGGCCAAATGATCTTTCCTTTCACATTGGCCCCGTTCTGAACACTGACAGGAAGGTTTGAAGCTGACAGGGATCTCTCTAACTGGCCAGACACTGAAGCATCAGACATTTTAGTGATCTGGGTGAAGCTATTAAGGTCTTTAGTGATGCTTATGACGATGTTGGATGCTGCAGAATTGGTGTGCAGAGAAGAGGTGAACAAAGGTGGAGTTCCACTCTTCTGAAGGATTTTGACATCTCTATCATCACCATCGTTACTGGACTCTGCACAAATGTCTGCACTTCTACCATCAAGGCTGGTATTTACAATGCCAATTAACCCTGATTGAAGGATCCCACCAGCCATATGTGAGGCTTTCGTTTGAAACTCATCAGTACATAGTTTGTCAAAGGCTGTGGATTTAAGACTTCTAGAGTATGCCTCCTCCTCATCATTGTTGATCTCACCATGCAAATTGTCCTGTGTATTGACAGCATAGTCATCAACAGATAAATATGATTTGGAGGCGGCAAGGACGTCAATCTGAGAAACAACGGCATCCAAAAGCTTGGACAGGTCTTCTGTATCTCCTTTTAGGCTAGAGAGGCATTCCTCCATGGATTCCTCAGATTGATACACAGTGAGGATCTGACTAATGACCTCCTTGGTACAGGTTTGAAGGTCCGCTTGGATTTCAAGAGAATCCCTATTACAAGTCACCTGAGAATCTAAACTTTCACTAGGAGCCTGTTTGAGAGTCTCATCATGTATTGGTGTAACACCATCGATGACCTTTACAGAGTCTTGGCAGGGAGTGAGAAAATGCCTCAGCATTTCTCGAAATCTATGATATATAATACGAGCAGCATGAAGGGTGCTCACGTTTGAAATTCTGACATTTTCAGAGTGATGTGCCTGCATGGACTGAACAATAGTCTCCACATCTGTTACAAAAGTGTCCAGCAATTTAGATGCTTCAGAGTCTCCCAGTAAGCTGTTTGTAAAGGGGTTGACAGATCTCAGAGCTTCGCTCACTGCCTTTCTAGCCTTTGTCTGGAAAGACACACTGGAGAGTTTCTTCATATTTATAACTGGAAGACTCTGGGTAGATTCACTGTTGGTGGTGCTGTCCTGCAGACCAAGTGGAAAAGTGAGATGGGAGAGACATTGTTCACTGTCTAACAACTCAGATGGTGAGGGGGAACACGAACTGGTGAAATCATTCAAGTCAGACATGATGCCATCCACAAATAGAATGGCCTCCAGAGACTCTTCAGAATCACACTCTCCAACAGAAGATGAGAACTTCTCCATCACCTCAGTCTTATACAAGACAAGAACCTGGCTGGCAATCGCTTTTGTGGTGTCAAGGAGGACTTGGTCTTGCAAATACTTTTTGAGAGCCAAGAGAGGTTTTGGGGTCTCACTTTGTCCTTTTTGTTCATTCATAGATGAGGGGGTTATTAAAAGTGGTTTACAAGAAATGGAGTCCGATGTGTCAGCCTCACCATTACTCGAATGACCGATGTCTAGGCACAAAGTTGGAACCATTGTGAAATAATCTTTTGTGCTCCCCACAAATGTACTTGCGAGATACCCTTTTTCTGGACAGGTAAGAATCCGCTTCAGCGTATTTTTCATGTCGTAGTAACAACCAACAGTGTAAGACCAGATCTTACTCTGATGGTTTTCAAGAAGGATCTGCTCACTCTGTGCAGGAGAGCAGGATGCCCTGATAGACTGGGTAAGATTGTCCATGTCTGAAACAAAGGTACTTACCAACTCAGAGGCCTCAGGGTCAATCATAAGGTCTCTGATCTCACCTATCCGAGGAGTTGGACTAGATGATATAGTGCCAGAACAACATGATGTACAACCCCTGAATCTTTTAACAATCTCCCGGATCGATTCAGTGGCCTTGGTCTGAAACTCCTCAGTGAGTAGTCTATCCATACTTTGTGTTGACAGACGAAGACTAGATTTGGCACCTTTGATATTGAGGTTGCTCTCTCCTTGTTTTAGCATCTCCTCAGGACTTTTACAAGCTTCAAGCATCTTCATATGGTCAGCAACAACACAAAGCAGTTCCCTCTTGTCGGGGTCATTTTCTTCCTTATTGCTGAAGTTCAAAACAGTGCCACTGAGGGCTGTCATGACCTGTCCTGTTAAATGTGTCATATCCACCTCAACACCATCCTCTCTGAGAACAACAATCTGCTCAACACTCTTCCCATTAATATACATCTGAAGTATGTTGGAAACGCCAGACACCATCTCCTCAACAACCTTGGTTCTGGAGACACCACCACTGGCAAAAATAACAGGGGACATTCGGCCAGAGATGGGAGTTTGGATGGCCACAGAGATTATGGAATTGACCTTCTTTGACACTTCTCCAACAATAACCCGGGATAGACTTTGAGTGTCTACCTGGTCCTCTCGTTGGATACAGAGGACATTGTTCAGCGACTCTTTGAAGGAATCCTGGACACCAGTGAGGAGACTGTCCTCAGTAACCCCAAAAAAGTCCCTGAGTGGCTCAGATGATATAGACTCACCATCTCCCTGAGTATTTGGCAACACTGTCTGAGACCTTTGAGAATACAAAGCAAACAATACAGCATTCCATATTCAATAGTAGACACGGTAGTGACATTAATACATCATTCAGTAATCAGTTAAACTGGTCATTAAGAGTAAACTGTTATACAGATAACAAAACATATTTTCACAAAATGGGTTATGAATAGTTAGGTGAAACCGGTTTCTTTAGGAATGACTGAACATACCCATTACGAGAGGAGCTTGATTTGGCAGTGCAAGATCTTGAGGATTTGCTGCTGCCTCTCTTGCGAACCTTCAGGTTTGTGCTAGAGGATCTCTCTGATTCTGTCAGAGACTTGCTGGATACTGGAGACACATGACTGTATATCCGTACAAATCGGAACATTGCAGGGATGATGACCTCCAGGATGGCCTCAGATACAAACCGCACAATCTCCAGGCACATCTCTGCAAGCAATGCCCTCATCACCTGTAGGACCGAAACAGTGTAGGTAGATTACTCATAGCCGGGCTCTGAAACCAAGCTCCTCGAAGAGATACCAACAATCTCACATATGTTCATGAGAATCATGAAAGTGGCATACATTGGAAAGCATGAAAAGCAGTAGGCTACTAAAAAGCTATTTGAATGAAACTGTTTGTGATAATGTGGATGATACTGTAGATAGATAAAAGGTTTGTATCTAATATTCTTGAAACATCTATTAATATATCTATGAATCATTTTCAGGGTTAAGGGACTTACAGGGTCCATCCTGTCAATGCTTAACTGCCTCCATTGCCTATAGGAGATAATTAGATGTTTTTAGCACCAAAAAGCACACCAACACACATACAATTTATAAAATCCTCCAGATGACATTGCATTCAAATACTACAATAGAAGTTTGGACATACTCCTCAGTAAGTTTTTCCAGAAACCGGATGATAATCGGGTTGAAAGCATCCGGATCGATTGGCGGGAGGTCAAGAGCCCTGGTCTGACAGGCCCTGGAGACACACTCACTTAGGATCTTCTCATTAGATTGTCCCTGGTGAGATGTCCCCTGAACTGCCATCCCAGAGAATTCCACAGATGTAGAGGGACCTGTGTGCAAAGCAGCATTCACCGAGGTAAAGAAGTCAGAAAACATGTAACCTTCTGAGGCAAATATGTATTAGCCAACTTTGTGTACTTTGTGAAGTTAAGTAGCCAAGAAAGTATAACATGTGCACTCTGCTATTAGTCCTCTGCTCAATAGATGTCCATACTAAATTAAATTTACATGCAAAAGGATTACATTCAGTGAAATTAGAGTTTAATTTATGACCTGCATCAGTGATCTGCTCCACTTTGTTTCTCTTGGTCCTCTTGGCCTAAAAAGACAATACAGTCAATGATATACACGTAGATACTGTATGAAGCCATTCCAATACAGCCCTTTGAGTAGAGCAAGGGTAAGACTGATTGCAGGGCTGTCCCCGACAAAAAATAATATTTGTCGACCGAGAGTCATCCTGTTCTAATGTTAAAATGTATTTTTCCATATCAGACACAGCCTATGTGTTTGAATACAATCACCTACATAGGCACTGAGCTTGGCTGATGCTTTAAGCACACTGTTTGACACACAAATGACTCAGGAAAGAGCCCGATGGTGACACTGTATTATTACAGCATAGCAAAGATTAAAAACAGCCGAATCTGTGAAATTGCTTAATTCAACATTTTGCCGGTGCATGAGGCTTGGTGCTCACAGAATCAGTAGTCTATTAAACAAATACTCAAACAGGCAATAGAAGCTATATCTGTCTTACTCCTGTATATATGTATACAGTACCAGTCAAAAGTTTGGACACACCTACTCATTCAAGGCTTTTCTTTATTTTTACTATTTTCTACATTGTAGAATAATAGTGAAGACATCACAACTATGAAATAACACATATGGAATCATTTAGGTACCAAAAAGTGTTAAACAAATCTAAATATATTTTATATTTGAGATTCTTCAAAGTAGCCATCCTTTGCCTTGATGGCAGCTTTGCACACTCTTGGCATTCTCTCAACCAGCTTCACCTGGAATGCTTTTCCAACAGTCTTGAAGGAGTTCCCACATATGCTAAGAACTTATTGGCTGCTTTTCCTTCACTCTGTGGTAAAATTCATCCCAAAACATCTCAATTGGGTTGAGGTTGGGTGATTGTGGATGTCAGGTCATCTCATGCAGCCCTCCATCACTCTCCTTCTTGGTCAAATAGCCCTTACACAGCCTGGAGATGTGTTGGGTAATTGTCCTGTTTAAAAACAAATGATAGTCCCACTAAACGCAAACCTGATGGGATGGCGTATCACTGCAGAATACTATGGTAGCCATACTGGTTAAGTGTGCCTTGAATTCTAAATAAATCACAGACAGTGTCATCAGCAAAGCACCCCCACACCATCACCACTCCTCCATGCTTCATGGTGGGAACCACACATGCAGAGATCATCTGTATACCTACTCTCACAAAGACATTTTTGGGAATTTGGACTCATCAGACCAAAGGACAGATTTCCACCAGTCTAATGTCCATTGCTCGTGTTTCTTGGCCCAAGCAAGTCTCTTCTTATTATTGGTGTCCTTTAGTAGTGCTTTCTTCGCAGCAATTTGACCATGAAGGTCTGATTCACGCAGTCTCCTCTGAACAGTTGACGATGAGATGTGTCTGTGACTTGTACTCTGTGGAAACATTTATTTGGCCTGCAATGTGAGGTGCAGTTAACTCTAATGAACTTATCCTCTGCAGCCGAGTTAACTCTGGGTCTTCCTTTCCTGTGGCGGTCCTCATGAAAGCCAGTTTCATCATAGCGCTTGAAGGTTTTTGCACTTGATGAAACGTTCAAAGCACTTGAAATTTTCCGGATTGACTTTCATGTCTTAAAGTAATGACGGACTGTTGTTTCTCTTTGCTTATTTGAGCTGTTCTTGCCATAATATGGTCTTGGTCATTTACCAAATAGGGCTATCTTCTGTCTTGGCTCAAACTGATTGGCTCAAATGCATTAAGAAGGAAAGAAATTCCTTTACTTAATTTTTTAACAAGGCACACGTTAATTTATGAAATGCATTCCAGGTGACTACCTCATGAAGCTGGTTGAGAGAATGCCAAGAGTGTGCAAAGCTGTCATTAAGGCAAAGGGTGACTACTTTGAAGAATCTCAAATATAAAATAGATTTTGATTTGGTTAACACTTTTTTGATACGTACATGATTCCATATGTGTTATTTCATAGTTTTGATGTCTTCACTATTATTCTACAATGTAGAAAATAGTAAAAAATTAAGAAAAACCCTTTTGACTGGTAATATATATATATGGATGATTTACAAAGCCAGGCACATTTAACAATTAGGCTATTGATTATAGACCTAATTTAGTTGGGTTTTCCTCTCTCCTCAATTTTCTTAGACAATTAGGCTAAGGCAAGGGCTGTTTCCCCGTCTCTGCTGCTGCCTCTGCAACATTGTTCTCAATCCCAATATGCTGGTTAACTTTGCTATTATGCACATAGCAACATAGGAAAGGGCGGCAATTCTACGGAGCACTGAAGATTATGTTTCAGAACCACGGACAGCGACCGTATCCAATGCAGGAGAAAGCGCATTTGTTATAAAATAATATTTGATTTATTAGTGTTGCACCATTATTGTTACATAATATAACCATATACAATTTCAGTATCACGTCTTAGCGTGATGGACTATGCCATCCCTGTGGCCTTGGCAATGGATTAGTCAACTGAGACAGGCGCGAATCAGACAGGTGTCCATGTGCACCAGGAAGAAAACATTTTTTTTGCGACTGCTCGACTTAAGAAATCCCAGTCAACCAACAGCCTATTGACCAAACTGTCGACCAAATGGGGTCAGCCCTAGATTTACTATTAGGAGATAAAAGGGTATTGCATGGGCAATTTACCTTCCTCAGAGCAACATGCTATAGGGGCAGGTTATAGATATGAAAGATATCACAAATATCCACATCTCTGCTCAATCTATTCCCTTACCTTGACTTTATTTCTCTTCACGGCATCCTGCTCCATCTGAGGCAGGGGATTCTTCTTCACCTTATCCTCATCTTCATCACTCTGATTATCAACAAAATCTCTCTCGGCTGCATCAGTATCAGTGCTCTGTTCAACTGTGGACCTGTTGGCACTGGTCCTCCTCTTGGTCTAAAAAGACAATACAGTCAATGACATACTGTATGTTGCCGTTGCTATACAGGCCTTTGAGAAGAGCTACAGTAAACAATTGGTGATTGAATATTAAGAGATGGAAGTCTGTTGTAAGGACAATTTACCCTCCAACCTCACAACAACATGTTATATGGCATATTGGACAGGTTTAAAGTGTGGACATGTAAGACCCCAGATTTCCCTTTCTCTCCTCAGTCTATTCTCTCACCTTAACTTTTCTCCTTGTCACAGCCTTCCGCTCGATCTGAGGCAAGGGATCCTTCACTTCACTATCTTCTGGATAGTTTAAACCCAGGATATCATTCTTCATTTTCTGGACTTGACCTTCCAAACTTTGATGATCATGTGGATCCTCTTCGTTTAAACTCTGGAAGAAAAAAGACCATTCTTTAAATGCTCATGGATATGGACAATATACCACAGCTAAGAGCTGTTCTTACACATGACACAACGCACATTTATTATAAAATGGTTACCAACTTAATTAGGAAAGTAAAAATAAATGTTTCGTCATACCCGTGGTATATCCATACCCGTGGTATACGCTCCGATATACCACAGCTTTCAGCCAATCAGCATTCAGGACTCAAAACAACCAGTTTATAATGTCCAATATATTTAAAAAATTTACAGGACAGGTTATCGCTATAAATACACATAGATCCTACTGCCTGATATCAAGATTCATAATTAATGCGTTATGGAGTCACTTATTATTATTATTATTATTATATTTTCGGTAGAATTATGATAAATAGCCTACTGCTGTTATCTTTGCAAGGATCATATTTCAAATCAAATCCATTTATATATCCCTTCGTACATCAGCTGATATCTCAGAGTGCTGTACAGAAACCCAGCCTAAAACCCCAAGCAGCAAGCAATGCAGGTGTAGAAGCACGGTTTGATGTATAGGTTATTATAATGCATGCATTTTTTTACAATATTAAAAATGATAATATTAGCGGCACATTAACGTTAGCCCACACCGCCACCCAGCTGCCACTACTTGCGGCACCCCTACCGTCATGTCCTGTAAACCCTGTGGTTCCTGACGCAGCATAAAAAAAGACGGTGCAGCGGTTCCTGCACCACTGCATGGGGCTTCTCTGTTAGCAATTCATAGGCTTACCTTATTATCCTCCATGGTTAAAGTCTATGGCTGGAGCCTATGTTCCCATCATGTAAAACTTTACCAAGTGATTACCAAAGAGAGAAACTATCGCATTATATACGGTAACTCAGCCAACGTCATAATGTGAATGCACTTTGACGTAATAAAACAACTTCAGGGATGATCTGTCAATCAATGCAATCAGCGACGCAATACTGGATCCCCATACCACTAAAAAGACCACTCGAAACAATAAATACTGGTCTATTAGCTACGTTTCCGTTTTTTTGTACAATAATGTGATGAGACAACAAATAAATAAGTAAACAACAGCCGACACCAATGATGAGCAATACATAACATTGTAAATAAGAATGTGTTCTTAACTGACTTGCCTCGTTAAATAAGGTTAAATCATTTAATAAAATAAAAATAACAAATCAAATGCAGTAATTTGAGATGAACGCTTGACGGCGACTACAAACCAGATTTGAATAAACGAGGACAGAAGCATTACATGTGTTGTTGGGTCAGAGGCGAAGGGTCAAAGTTGAAATGAGAAAAGATGGTGGCCCACGCAGAAATACACGTGGTTCACCGTGGTGGCAACAAAATAAACTTCAGAGACAGTTATTACAAATTACATGAGCTAAACGTGAATTAACAAGTATGGAATGGATGCAAACTGTAGCCCTGGCTAGCTACTGTGGCTAGCACGTTAGCTAACGTGTTACTGTATAGCTGTTCACCCTGCTGTCATCCAGAAGGCGAGGTCAGTACAGGTGCATCAAAGCTGGGACCGAGAGACTGAAAAACAGCTTCTATCTCAAGGTCATCAGACTGTTAACCAGCCATCACTAACATTGAGTGGCTGCTGCCAACATACTGACTCCATCTATAGCCACTTTAATAATTACAAATATGATGTAATAAATGTGTCACTTATATTATATATATATTATATATGTATATGTACATATTCCTATTCATTCCTTTACACTTGTGTGTATAAGGTAGTTGTGAAATTGTTAGATTACTTGTTCGATATTACTGCACGGTCGGAACTAGAAGCACAAGCATTTACACTCGCAATAACATCTGCTAACCATGTGTATGTGATTTGATTGAATGTTTTCCCCATAAAACCTACCACTGCTTTGATTTCTAATTTGATCATTATTGGTTTATGCTGTGTTAAAATGTGTGTTTAAGCAATAAACACATTTTAAAAAGAAACTCCTGGTTGTAAACTGATTGCAGTAGCTATGTTTTTGGTATTGCTCATGTCATACTGCGTGTCATTCCTCAACTGTCTGGATTTTACATTCATTTTGGACCTGCACCAAACTGACACACTAAATTAACACACTAAATTAACTAACTGTTTATAACTATGCTATAATCCCACTGAAACATGAACAAGCCTCATTCAGATGATTTTATATGGTCCTTTACACACCAGCTCCGTGGGAAAATTGGATCCTGGCCAAAGGCACAAGTTCATTCAACAGGTGTGAGACATCGAGGATGAGTTTTTGACAATATTAATGTCAACTGCCATATGTTGATGTACATGTCCAACTGGTTTCCTCCTATTTTCAGACTACTGATACCAGACTAGTGTTTTATCACGTGGCCACAGATACTCCCCTATTCTGTCAGTGGTTCCAGATCTACAACAGACAACTGTGTGCGAATAGCATACAGTATTGAGCAACAGAGAATTAAAATTCCATTGTTATGAGAAAATCATACTTTTTTTAAGTGTCTTGTGCCATCCCAAACAAAGTACAATAAAATGAAATTGAAATGAAAGCTAAAGGGAATATGCAGTAGGGTTGATAAAGGTCAAGATAAGTTTGACTGGGACTAAAGGAAGCGTAGGATGTTTGGTAACATTTGGCATCCTAAACTTGTTGAGATGTGACAAAGTAGGCTACAGGACCATATAGTGCTTCTACCCAAGTGGTGGCCCATCATGTCTTTAGGAGCTACAGTCTTTTTTTTTCTTTTTTTCCAACCAGGCATTAACCAAGACATATAGCTAGAATGTTATGGAGTGATATTAGTGCCAACACAAACTGAATTTCAGATTCAACATCATATCGCTCCATAGACTCTAGTGTGCCTGGTTTGGCCAAAGATTACTACACATTGTGGCCCTCCAGGAAAAATACCAAACTCTCTTTGAAGTCTCTGACTTCCTCCCTATAGGCTGTCTCATCGTCGTTGGTGATCAGGCCCTACCACAGTTGTGTCATTGGCAAACTTAATGATGGTGATGGAGCCGCAGGTAAACATGGAGTACAGGAAGGGCCTAAGCAGGCACCCCTGAGGGGTCCCCGTGTTGAGGGTCAGCATGGAGGATATGATGTTGCCTACCCTCACCACCTGGGACGGCCTGTCAGGAAGTCCAGGATCCAGTTACAAATTGTTGCCTACCCTCACCACCTGGGGGCGGCTCATTAGGAAATGACAGGATCCAGACGCAACTGGTTTCAAGTGGCCAAGAGAACTCATGTGATCTCCGACTGCTAGCGAGTGGACGAACTGGGAATCAGACAAGGGAACATTTACATCAATGTATGGATAGAGACTTCAGCTTTCTTCTCATGTGTATATCCTGTCAAACGATAAACGTTGCACAAACCCCGCACTTTTAAAATGGCTCTGTTCCTATGGAAATGTGCACATGTTTAGAGAGAGTAATTGGTTACATATTTCATGTCGAACCTAGACTTTCAAATCTCTTATTCCCCAACAACTGACAATTGGGACCTCCCCCCTATCTCGGGCTCTGTAATAGTCACATTTTTTCTGACGATTATCAGAATCCCACAGTTCTTAGCTTTCTAACAGTACTTAACTGGCATTCTGCCCCTGAGCAAGGGAGTTAACCCACTGTTCCCCGGGCGCCGATGACGTGAATGTCGATTAAGGCAGACCCCGCACATCTCTGATTCAGAGTGGTTGGGTTAAATGCGTAAGACACATTTTAGTTGAATACATTCAGTTGTACAACTGACTAGGTATTCCCCTTTCCCTTTCCCTAAGCATTTTCTGTAAGGACCGAAATGTACTTTATGAGGGCAGTATACAATATTATGCATTGTTTATAAAATGCCACCAGAGGGCGTCAGAGTTGAACAGGTTAAGAACAGTTATGGCTACAGACAAACAGGTATTCGTTGGTATAAGTACTTTAAGGAATGAGCAGCAAGGCAGCATGATTTCAACAAGCACTTCACCTGTCATTGCAATACAATTCTAACTAGGCCTCTATACAAACAGCAGTAGAGCTAAGTATAGCTTTCCCCCCCAAAAAACACAAAGTTCTACGTAACAAATACCCAGTGTTTTTAATCCAAACCATGAAACAGTGTTTTTACTATGAGGAGAAAACAACCTTTTGTGTCTAAGACACCAAAACCAGTTTGACTTAGGGTAATATATTAACATTCCAGTTTGATCCGGTTAAGATCTGAAGAGTTCAAAAGAGGTTTGAATGTTAAATGCAATGATATACATTCTCAATAAGTTAACACTGTAGGCTGCTGTTGTGTATAGCGTATTAGACTTGGAGGGCTATAGTTCTTTTCTCCAAGGCACAGGTATGGAACAAAACATGCACGGAGGAGGACTAAAATGAACTTCAAAATATCAAGGAAGTGGGATTCAAACATGTGTTAAATCATACAGAAATATGCATGCCAGAGGGACCATTTTGAAACAAAATAGTAAAATAATTTCTTTGTGGGAAGCATTACATACATTTTTGTGTGAAATCATACAAATCTGCCATTTCAATGAAAATACAGTACTGCATTCAAAAACCCATCTCGTAGAATTTGATTAGGGTTATTAGTCACAATTTGCAGGAGTAGAAAGGTTCATGTTCCCTTACAGAGTTCAAGTATGCCCCATAACTTCCTCCAGTAGCCTCTAACATCAACCTAACTCCAAACTGCAGTAGTGAGTGAAACTCGTCTATAGTTGATGCGTGATAGTCGTGCTGGTTTGCAGCATATGCATTCTCCATATTGTGTCAACATGCGCCAGACTGTAGAAAACCCACTCAAACGTGTTTCTGTAAAACACGAGTAGCAGCAGAGAAAAAAAAAGGTTTCAGTACAAATAAATAGGATCGATTGAGCATGTCACACCTGAAGAAAGGACTCTCACGATGGCCGTCTTCGACACTCTGCCAGCTGACATCCAAGCAGGTGAGTAACACTTAGAGAGCACTCTGACAGGTGCCGTTTGTCATGACATCTTAGCAGAACCTTTCAACTGGCCAGTGTTAAGAAGCTACGGCTTACATCCTGATCCTCTTTTTTCCCTTTCCAGAGGATGTTGCTGTGGTCATCCCGGATGTCACCCCACACCATGCAGAGCTAGGAAAGGGGCAGTCCGGCGATTATTTTGCAGGCTTTGGAGGACAGTGTGCTGCTGCGCCTGCCACAAGGAAGAGGAGGAACAATATTAATTATTCATCAGACCTTCAGAAATGGGATTGAACCATAGACCATTAAATTATTTGCATTATAATTGAACTCAATTCTGCTTTTCTTCTGTTTACTACTTAATTTCAGAATTTCTATAAACTTTCACTTTGTAAGTGTGGAGTAGGTTGTATAAATAAGTGGGAAACATCACAAGTCTAATGCTTTGAATAATTGACTTTGTACATTAAAAAATATATGTATTATTTGACAACAAAAAAACAGAGGGTGCTCAACCAACGTTGAGTTGAGGTGCAGCCAAAAATTTGATCATCATCATAGAAAAGGAAAAAGCCCAACTCTTGCTCACTATAAAAAATGCATTGTTTAATTCAGGCAAGGTTAAAGATTAACGTTTCGGCCTAGTCTATGATGATATGCAAGTTGACTTAGCACATCTATTTCCTTCTTAAAATGTCAACATTCTGGAAAGTAGAGTTGTGCAAAAGCTAATTTCACAACTTAATATACTCATCAGAAAATTTGGGGATTAACTTCAGAGCGCATGCATTTCAAGTATTAGCACAACCGTAGAGGTACATCCCCTTACTATATAATAGCAGGGTTGCCATTTTGAGAACTTTTTTTTTCTTCAAAGTCCTCCAGTGAAAGAACCTTCCCATGGTACCAGCTATCTTTCAGTAAGGCACAGATGGGATTTGAACCCATGATGTTCTGTTTACAAGACCGACGCCTTACCGCTTGGCCACCATGCCACTCTATACTGGAAGATATTTATCAATATTCTGGAAAGTAGTAGTTGTGTAATGTGAATTTGGCACACAAATAACATCTCTGTTTCCTGTGAGAATTTCAACATTCTGGAAAGTAGGAGTTGTGTAATGTGAATTTGGCACACAAATACTCAGTGGAGAACCTTGGGATTGAACCAAGTACTAAAATAGCATGCACTCCCCCTCTGAGCTTCGATCCAATTTTATTTGCAGATAAAATGCAATATTAATACAATGTACTTTTTATATACACCACTCCATTGAAACTACAATGAAATGATAGCAGCAATTCTAAATACACGCAAGTATGGACAGTCATCTAACCCATGAACTTCAGTTTTTGAAAATGATGCAATTGAAGTTGGCAACCATGCCACTTCTGTTACATAAATGTACGAACAGGGATTGAACACATGTTCTTCAGATTACAAGAGCAAATTATTTAGCACGTCTCTGTTTCCTGCTGAGAATTTCAACATTCTGGAAAGTAGGAGATGGGCCATTGCAAAAACTTGAATGGAGAAGCTGGGGATTGAACCCAGGACATGCGAAGCATGCGCTCTACCACTGAGCTACATCCCCTTTCTGGGAAAGAAATGGTTTTTTCTTATTTTTTTTAATTTCACCTATAATTAATCAGGTAAGCTAGTTGAGAACAAGTTTTCATATTCAACTGCGACCTGGCCAAGATAAAGCAAAGCAGCGCAACACAAACAACAACACAGAGTTACAGATGGAATAAACAAGCGTACAGTCAATAACACAATAGAAGAAAAAAAAGCAAGTCTATATACAGTGCGTGCAAATGGAGGTAAGGCAAGAAATAGGCCATAGTAGCGAAGTATTTACAATTTAGCAAATTAACACTGGAGTGATAGATGAGCAGATGATGATGTGCAAGTAGAAATACTGGTGTGCAAAGAGCAGAAAGTATATTAAAACAATATGGGGATGAGGTAGGTAGATTGGGTGGGCTATTTACAGATGGGCTTTGTACAGCTGCAGCGATCAGTTAGCTGCTCAGATAGCCGATGTTTAAAGTTAGCAGTGTTGCCAACACCTCAGTAAGGAAAGTAGCTATTGGCTGTCCTAAAAGTCACTAGAAGTTGCTAAATGATGTCATCGCCTAATTTGCATAATTGTCCATGTAATTGTGATGGACACTGTAGGAGTGAGGAATAACATTGTGGAAGAGACAAAAAGTGAGTAAAATGAAAATGTCTGCAAGTATTCAGAGGGGTCTGAATACTTGCTAAATACACCGACTAAGTCGCTAAGTTGGCAACACTGAAAGTTAGTGAGGGAAATATGCCTCCAGCTTCAGCAATTTTTGCAATTCGTTCCAGTCATTGGCAGCAGAGAACTGGAAGGAAAGGCTGCCAAAAGAGGTGTTGGCTTTGGGGATGACCATTGAGATATACCTGCTGGAGCGCGTGCTACGGGTGGGTGTTGTTATCGTGACCAGTGAGCTGAGATAAGGTGGAGCTTTACCTAGTATAGACTAAAAAGATGACATGGAGCCAGTGGGTCTGGCGACGAATTTGTAGCGAGGGCCAGCCGACTAGAGCATACAGGTCGTAGTGGCCATATCAATACAATTGTAGAGAAATGCTATTTCTTATGCAGGTGACCAACCTATTGCTAATACAGGGCTACAACTCAAAGTAAAGCCTGTGGGGTCCCCTACAGGATAGCTCCCGCATTACACAAATTGCCAAAACCAGCGCACACACATAATCTCCTTTGTAGCTGAACATTGTGTGCCCGAAGAGGATTCTACGATGACGGACAGATAACTGAGCCAATGGCGGAAGACTACAGACTACACCCCAGCTGAACCAATCCAAAGATCCGATCTTCCAGAATCAACCTACTTTCTGTTCTATATATTAGTGGTGTACTGATTGTAACGGTCTCTTTGTCTGCAGTTCCGTACGAACTAGCGGGGGAGCCGTAATTACGCTGTTCTAGATATCTTCACTCTGAATAAACTGTCGCTTGTCATACAATTTACCACCTTGTCTGAATCGATCCTTGGCCGACTCGCCCGTCTACATATCTAATTTCTAACAGAACTTGGTAGGCAGAGGATAGTTTACTAACGATCCAGTCGAAGTGAGTTGATTTGGGTGTGAGAGGGCGAGTTGGTGAAAGGACGGTTCACGGAGGACGGGTGAAGACTTTCGGGGGAGGACAACAATTCTGCTCAACTCGGGAAACTGATCTCAAGGTGCACCATAAAAAAGGTAAGCAAAGCCTGTTAAATCAAACTTTGCATATTGTCGTATAGTCTGTCCAAATTTTGATCAGTTTTTCCGAGTAAGTATGAATTCTTGTGTAAATTTATAATTTGCTGACGAGTCGAAAGAACAGTGTAGTGAACATATGTAGTAACGAACCGGCGACGGCCGGTGTGATATAAATCATTGATGAGATATCAGTAAGGGGATAGTTAATTACTATTCATTAAATCTGGCGCCGAGGGGATGAATTGTAATTTTGTGACCCGTGACCCGGTCAGCACAGTCTGCTAGCTTTCAATGATGAGTGATCACTTTTAAGGCCTGGATAGTTCCGATAGGGGTCGGGAATAGAGATCAGTAAGGGGATAGTTAATTACTATTCATTAAATCTGGCGCCGAGGGGATAAATTGTAATTTTGTCCCGCGACCCGGTACGGCTCAGTCTGATAGAGATTCACCGATAGGGGTCGGACATGTGTAATAATTCTGATAGGGGTCAGCTCGATAGGGATCAGGAATAGAGATCAGTAAGGGGGTAGTTAATTACTACTCATTAAATCTGGCGCCGAGGGGATAAATAGTAATTTTGTCCCGCGACCCGGTACGGCTCAGTCTGATATAAATTCACTGATAAGGATCGGCTTTCAGGGGTCAGAGATATAACGTGTTGTTTTGTCTTGTTTTGTCTATTTGTAACTGTTTATATTAAAATGCAATGTGGTTGTAATTGTTTACATTAAGATTGTTGGTGGTTAGATAGAGGGAGAGAGATAGAATTATAATAAGGGGTATTGGATAAACCCGAAACTTCTATATTGTATGTACCTATGACTTTTGTGTTAAATGTATAATCAGGAACGAAATGACTGATGTATAATTGAAATAATATCTGAATATAATATTTAAATATTGAGACTAAATAGTCGAATAGATCCCTTGGTTGTGCGCTCCATAATGCTATACAAACCCATGCGTTTTTTCTCAACCTGAATATACGAAGGAGAAGCTCTGAGATAAGGCAGAGTACGAGCAATAGTGTCTCTTCGAATACATCGTGGGCATTAATCAACGTCGGGCGAAGTATATGCTAACTATATTCAGATAGAAGGAGAGAATTTAGATTAAAACTACGATTAAATTCCGATTGAATTAAATTAAATTACGTTTAAAGCAAATTCACAATGGCGACCCCCAATACTCCAAAGCTGAGGTTTAATGAGTTCCTAGAACAAAAAATAGAATATAGATCAGGGGGAGAGGAACAATGGAAGCCTATAAAGAAAGTTTGGGAGGGATTGAAGTTAAGATGGACACAAGCAGGTTATCTAGGAGGGGGGCCGCCAACAGGGGCCCAGCTGAAAACGATGGAATGTGAGTTGAGAGGGACGTTGCAGGAGGCCAGAGACAAGGAAGTAGAAAATAACAAAAATCACATATTTAAGAAAAAAGGGACTAAACAGAGAGAAAGGGCAGAAGTGGAACTGAAGATAGGAACTTGGGCCATCGAAGAGGCGCTAAGAGCACAACTGAATAAAAAACCGGAAATTATGGGGGTGGCCACTCCCTCACAAGGGGAAGATGAGCAGACGGACCACCACCAGGAGATGGCGCCAAATCCATTTCCCTCTGCCCCGCCAACACATGTGCCCTCAACGACCCGACCCCTTTACCCAGTCCTATCAAATTTGCCTCCACCTTATACTGATAAGGGGAAAAGGGCCGGGCCCGCATCAACACAGGCCCCTGTGTTCCTTGTAAAAGAAGGAGTACTCCAAGGGGATACGTTGATCACAGGGGGCCACCTGGAGTGTGAAGAATTAAAGCCTGGCCCACAGGGTTACTCCACACCAGGGGGTGCACAAAGGTGCACACCAGGGCCATCTGACATGCATGCCCCTCGATCTATGCGAGAACAGCTCCGCCCCAGTGGCCACACGAGGAATCCATTCATAGATGGAGCAGGGGGCAACGGGAGCAGCTTGAAGTCAGAGGGGAGGGGAACCCCCACCTCCTGCACATCCAGTGTGTACAGAGAACATAGAGGGGAACCAAGGAGCGATATTAGTAAGGAGTATTTCACAAGTGGCCGCCGACAAGAAGAAAATTTAATGTCTTTCAGCGAACCGGGAGAACAGGAAGGAGATGATATGGAACCACAAGAGGAGACAGAGGAAGACGTTCCCCTCACGGCTGCAGGTGTATGGGAGGCAGAAAGCCAACTGAAACTCATGGAAGAAGTCGCAGCAGAAACGGGTGAAATAGTCCTGATACAAGGAGTTTTTAAGGGAAAATCAACCCCCGTTGAAACGGCAGTAAGACGGTCGAGGCGCATCATAGCCAGACAAAGGAAAGGAGGAGAAGAAGAAGCCCAAAGACAACATGGGCCGTATCAAATGCCACTCAGGATGGACGACACAACGCACCGAGAGGAATACGTTGCCTGGAAGATGCAAGATTTAACGCCCTGATGGAACAGCTCCCGAGCTTACATGGGGGTGCCTCAGCCTGGCTGCTTCAGCTTCAGTCCCTAACTTCCGGGGTCCGGCTTGCCTTGGGGGACATGAAGGCCTTATTGGCTAGGTCAACCGACTACACGACCATGAATGCCCTAATAAACACAGCAGGACTGGGAAAATTGGGGTCAGCAACAGAACCTGAGAAATACAGAGTATCACTGTGGAATGAGCTCAGAAGGGCATATCCCACCGAGAAAAATTATGCAACCCTTACCTCTTTTGCCATGGAAGACGGGGAGCAGGCAGCTCAATACCTAGATAGGGCCAAGACCACCTGGAGGTCAGTCCACATTGAACCCCATGACCAGAGCGGAACCACTCTCAGCATGTGGAAGGAGATGGTGGTGAATGGGACACCCATAGAAGTGAAAACCAAGCTTAGGGCCACAGTGGGGCTGATGGCCTTGCCCACTGCCCAATTCAACTCCCATGTCCACCATCACATCTCTCAATACAACAAAGACAAAGGCACGGCTGATTCACAAGTTCAGTAGCTGCAACTCCAACTGCTCAAATTACAATTGAATGAGGCCCAAAAGACCACAAAGCCAAAAAAGCAAATGGTGGCGGAGGAACCCACTGATATAGCCAAGATTGTGACTCAGACCATGAACGAGATGTTGGTGGCCGCTCCAGCACCACCGACCCCCGCACAGGCACCGGTCGTATACGCCGCCCCTCCAAATCCAGGAGCCAACTACGGATATGAGGGTTACACCCAGCCTGGATTTTCTAACCCATCTGGACCGACATGGGGGGGACCGCCGCAAGCTAGAAGAAATTGCTACAATTGCTACCAAGAAGGGCATTATGCAAGGATCTGCCCTGCTCCCCTCTCACAGCAGTGCCAGTCATACTTGGCCTACAGAGGGAGGAGAGGTGGACAACGGGGAAGAGGGACCCCAAGGTACCCAGCCCCTGCCCAGGGATATCCACCAGCCCCTGCCCAGGGATATCCACCAGCCCCTGCCCAGGGATATCCACCAGCCCCTACCCAGGGATATCCACCAGCCCCTACCCAGGGATATCAACCAGCCTACAACCCAGCGCCCCCTACCGGTCCCACCTTCCAGGGGATGTCTGAGGGATACCCCCCATGGGAATGAGGCTGCCCACCACCACCAGTTGGGTTAGATGGCCAACAATTCTCTGTCCACACGGAACCCACTATTACATGTGTAGTACAAGGGGTCATCCACAGGTTCCTTGTGGACACTGGATGTACATATTCCGCCATCAATTCTCATCAACCCCTCTCTTCAGACAAGGTAAAGGTGGTGGGGGTTTCAGGAAATCCTGAAGATCAATACAAAACTACTCCACTATTGTTCCAGTGGGGCCCTTCCAGTTTGAAACACCAATTCCTATATTGTCCAAATTGCCCAATCAACCTACTAGGTCGAGACCTACTCTGTAAGTTAGGATGCGCAATCTACCTAACTGAGTCAGGTGTGGAAGTCGCGCTCGATCCACCGCCAAGGGCCCGAATCCTGATGCTCCCAATTCTGCCCGCACCTGCTCTATCCACCACACAGGAGGTTTACTGGCTCAAATGCCTACCATCTGGACCTGGAACTCCTGCCATCCAATTTCAATTCAACCAATGGAGGAAGCTAATATATACCTTCCATCCCTATAAGACACCACAGGCTGAGTTGCACTGCACTCTCAACGTCACTGACGACGAAGACACGCCGTACACACAAGATTGGGATGAAAACATGATGCATCTTACCCCAAACATATGCTGCCTTACCATCGTGTGCGGCCCTGAGGGGGTGGTAGCCCCAGTCATACTCCCACACCATATTAAACCTTGGTATCAACTGGGACCCGACTCTGCTCCACACGTGACCCTCGCAGTAGGGAATGGACATGAGGCCCGAAGTCTGGGTCCAATGATAAAAAGGGCCTCGAAACTCACTTGGGAAGCGACTAGTACACCAGGCCTGTTGAAGGCAACCACCGAAGAGATGTGGCGTCTGACTATGGTGGACACTGAAGAACAGTGCCAGCCTGAGCGCCTCACTCTCCCCAGGCATCACGGGAAACCATATTCTGATCACCCTTCCTCCCCTGCTGTCTTGGACTCCATAGACAAGGCAATATGGACAACCACACCATTTGACGTGGGAAAGTTACAGGTCCAACCAGTGTGCATTACCCTAACCAATCCGGCACAAGTACCAATATTTCGAACCCAATATCGACTGAAGCAAGAACAGACAGAGGGGATAAGACCCACTATCGAAGGCCTACTGGAAGCTGGGTGCATATACAGGACTCTATCACTCTGGAACACCCCCATACTTCCTGTTCTGAAGGCAGGAGGAGAAACATACCGGATGGTGCAGGATTTCCGGGCTGTAAATGAAGTTACCACACCCATCGATCTCCCTGTTCCAGACCCACACATCATACTGGGCAACCTGTCACCAAAACATCGGTATTTCACAGTAGTGGACTTGGCCAATGCCTTTTTCAGCATCCCATTGGATGAGGCTTCCCATCCACTTTTTGCCTTTACCTACGAGAATCAGCAATTTACCTATTCCGTATTTCCCCAAGGTTACACTTCTTCCCCGGGAATCTTCAATTATATTCTGAAGACTCACCTGGCAGAACTGAAAATCCCAGAAGGAGTGATACTCATACAATACGTAGACGACCTGTTGCTGGGGGCTCCCACCTCAGACCTCTGTCTAGAAATGACTAAAACCCTGTTAGACTTTCTGGCAGTCAAAGGCTACAAAGTCAAGATGTCAAAAGTCCAATCATGCAGACGAACCGTTCTGTTCCTGGGAAGGGAAATCTCAAGCGAGGGGGCCGGACTCTCAAAATCACACCGAGACTCAATCCTACATCATCCCAGGCCCATTACTGTTTCAGGAATGCTCTCTTTCATGGGGTTGACGGGATACAGCCGTACTCACATCCCAGACTATACTGAAAGAACTGAACCTCTGAGAGAAATTGTTCGAGAAGCTGGCCCAAGAAACCTACAGGCCCCACTTACATGGACTCCTGAAGCTTCAACGGCGTTTGGGCTCCTGAAGACTGACCTGTCTGTGGCTGCTGCTCTCACGGCACCAGACTACGGTAAAACATTTCACCTGGATGTTTCTGAAAAGGAAGGCTTTGCATCCGCCGTCCTTTTTCAGAAACATGAGGGGGAGAGAAGAGTACTCATGTACCACTCTTCAAAACTTGACCACATTGAAACCGGCCAGACCGCCTGTTCCAGATACGTTGCGGCGGTAGCCAAGGCGATTGAGAAGACAGCCCATCTGGTAATGTGCCACAAGATGCAAATACACACCCACCACGGGGTGGCAGCATACCTCATCAGCAAAGAATTTACCTTCAGTGCGGACAGAAAAAACAAAATCCAGAACAAATGCACCCAGTCACACATCACTTTTGTGAACACCGACAAGAACATGGCAGATGCACTCACCGCAGAAGATGGCCTAGCACACTCCTGCCAAGAGAGGGCAGCACAAGAGCTCAAACTGAGACCAGACCTGGAAAATGAACCACTGACATCTCCAGACCTATGGCTGTACACAGACGGATGTTGCTACAAGGGAGACACAGGAAACGTAGCTGCCTATGCGGTCGTACAGCAGCTGCATGACAAAACACATGTCACGTTGGAATCAGGAATTATCCCCCAGCCAGCATCGGCACAACTTGCGGAAATTGTGGCTTTGACTCAAGCTCTAGAGAAAGCCGAAGAAAAAACTGTAAACATTTACACGGACTCGGCATACGCACACGGAGCAGTGCACATAGATGGACCACAATGGGTTAGGCGCAACTTTACCACCACAGGTAACCTACCCATCAAGCACCGAGCCCAAATGGAACGTTTGATGCATGCCGTGTCCTTACCAAAGACAGTGGCCATAATGAAATGCCGAGGCCACCAAAGACTGACCAGCAGAATCAATCAAGGAAATGATGCCGCAGACCTGGCAGCCAAGGCCGCAGGAGGATACAGCCCCCGACAGATGGTGCTCGGGATAGAACCGGCAAGGACTGAATTGACAAGCCAACACATACTAGAACTACAGGAAGAGGCAGGCCCTTACGAACATTCGGTTTGGACACAGAAGGGAGGCTCTAAGGGACCAGATGGAATATGGAGATGCCATGATGGCCGACTGGTGGCTCCGGCTAATCTCTGTCCAGAACTGATAAGGGAAGCCCATGGACCCACTCATGAAGGGAAACTCAGAACTTTACAGAAGGTTTCATACATATGGTGGCACCCCCACATGAAGGACATGACAGATTTATTCTGTGACGAATGCAACATATGTGGAAGCCACAATCCAAAGAAGCCCTACCAAACCCCGATGGGGGCCTACCCGGTGCCAAACGCATGTTTCCAAGACATCAGTATAGACTATACAGACATGGGAGAAGACAATGTAAAGAACGGGAAGAGATATTTGCTAGTAATGGTAGATAGATTCTCTAGATGGGTAGAAGCAATTCCAACAGCTAAGGAGGATGGGATAACGGTCATTAAGTGGCTACAGACAGAACTCATACCTAGATATGGGGTCCCTAGACATATCCGAAGCGACAATGGGTCCCACTTCGCAAACAAACACCTGAGACAGGTGGAGGAGAGGTTCGGCATTATACACAAGTTTGGTTCCGTGTATAAGCCACAGGCCCAAGGCCTTGTGGAGCGCTGCAACCAATCTCTTAAGTGTAAGATAGCCAAAGTGTGTGCTGGTACAAAACTGACATGGGTGGAGGCCCTGCCACTGGCGTTGATGGCCATGAGGTCATCACCTGGGGCAGGGACTCATCTCTCACCCCACGAAATAATGACAGGAAGAGTAATGCCAGGTCCACCAAGAGAGGGAGGTCATATGCCCCCTCTTGATGTACACCAGATAGGTATGACTGACTATGTAAGAAAATTGACGGAACTGTCCGCAGCTCTTTCCAAACAGATACACAAAGTCCATGAGGGGGAGCTGACGGGAGATCCGGAGCAACTGAGGGTAAAGGTCGGCAATTGGGTAAGGATCAAGGTCCACAAAAGAAAGTGGGCGGATCCCAGGTGGACTGGACCGTACGAAGTGAAGGAGGTTACTTCACACTCAGTCCAGGTCAAAGGTAAATCGGGCGCACCTTGGCACCACTTGACTCATTGTACACCAGCACCGACTCCTTCTAGAACTCTGACTGAAGTCAGGGTCGATTTGAGCGACCTAAATTTGATTACAACCACAGAACCCTTAGTTGGTGAGGATGTGGGAGCAGCTCCCCAGCACACCAACTAACAGGTTGTCCAGAGATAGGTGCTATCCCTGGACGAGATTGGGGATATCGGGCCCCGTGTTTGTTATTTTTATTGTAGTCACAGGAGTTTCCATGGGGATTCTCCTGTGGGTATTAGAGCATCATACACCTACATCACAAGCAGATATAGGACCCTCTAATGGGTCATCCAACCTGACCACATCCATGGCACATATAGAACTGACCAATCATTTGTGCAAGAGGCATTCCACCACCCCTGACACTGATTGTAAGGCCAACGACATACGGAGCACGACCGTTTGCGTCCCCGCAAACGCAACTAATATCATTAACATCCCTTGGGGGACTTTAGGGTACTCTAGGCTAAAGGGGAGGGAACAGGCGGGGACCAGTGCACTCTGGTTTGCCGGACACGTCTGGTATATGACATTAGGGAAGGTTGGCGATTGGTCTTGGAGGAATTTGGTGGGGGAGACAGGTAATGGGTGGGAAGACTGGACAACAGACGAGGGGGCAGTGAAATGGCGGAAGCGACTGACTTTAACTAAGACAAATACGGGACTGAAACTTACTGTTAGGCCAGGGGGCCAGCCCTTAGGGTGTTATGATTTCATACTGGCCCCAGGGAATTCCGGGGTCAGATATTGGTTGTGGCGAATTTGCGTGACTAATAATCCTAAACCGACTTCGGAATGACATGACCACACCCGTAAAAGGGTCCCCGTCATCCCCACTGTTTGGCCCGGTGGAGGCAATATCCAGGCTTAAAAGTCCGGATGATGTAATTTTAACAGCCACAGGAGTCTCAGGTTTTTCCAATAATTGGCTATTGTTGACCGAGGAAGCTGCAAATACCACCAGGCAGAGTTGTGTGGTGTGCATGGGAGCTCGTCCATTGCTCCGCATTGTCCCAGCAGTAGTGACTCTAGCATGTCTAATCCCTCTTATGACTACAGATAACCCCAGGGATAATTGTACTGCCTGGGATGAGGTCTATCCGGTTACTAAATTCACCACTAGGAACCCAGTGTTTTCCAACCAGGTTGCAAGGGCAAATTTTACTTGTGTCAATATGACGGGAGGAGGAACCGAGGTGGGATAGATCCCTGCGGATTGGTGTCTGGATACAGTTAATATTAAGGGGAGCCTCAGGTCAATATCCAGAGCAGATGTGTGGTGGTGGTGTGGTAGCACGGTCCTGTTTGATAAGTTACCCTCCAACAGTACTGGACGCTGTGCACTTGTTACTCTCTTGTTGCCTGTTTCTATCTACCCTATAGGAGCCGAGGACCTTGTTCTGCGGACCCAGGGAGTGAATCCCGGATATAGGGGACGTTCCAGGAGAGACACCACCCCATCTAGTGGAGACCCCTCCTACATAGACGCTATCGGAGTCCCTAGGGGAGTGCCTGATGAGTATAAGTTAATAGATCAGGTAGCTGCAGGGTTTGAATCATCCATCTGTTGGTGGTGCACAATTAACAAGAATGTTGATCGTATTAACTATATACATTACAACGTCCAAAGACTAGGCAACTGGACTCAGCAGGGTTTTGAAGCAGTACATGGTCAACTGGCTGCAACCAGCCTGATGGCTTTCCAAAATCGTATTGCCATTGATATGTTACTCTCTGAGAAGGGCGGAGTTTGCTCTATGTTTGGTGACCAGTGTTGTACTTTCATCCCTAATAACACAGCCTCGGATGGTAGTTTGACGGTCTCTCTGGAAGGTCTGCGGACGCTTAATGGTAAAATTAAATCTCATTCTGGGATAGATACCTCGATGTGGGACTCCTGGATGAGTGCGTTTGGTAAATATAAAACCCTGGTGTCCTCCATTTTGGTATCCATTTCGGTGTTCGCTGCCATTTTAGCTCTCTGTGGATGCTGTTGCATTCCATGCATCCGTTCCCTTACCACTAGGGTTATCTCTAGAGCCATTGACCCTTCCTCCCCTTCCCAGATGTTTCCTCTGCTGGATAAAGACCTACTTGAATTCGAGGATGAGAGTGCCTATTAGGTTTACATTATATCTGCTGTTGCCTTATGGGGATGTATGTATGTGTTATGCAAGTGGATCATTCCGCCTGACTTGCCTAGTTTAAGTCACATCTCTTTGGAGATGTGAAGAGAGGGAATCACAACTTTTTCCTGCGGGAAAAAGTTGGCTTATGTAGACAAGCATTTTACTTTTATTTTGAGCTGTTGTTCTCCGCTCTGTTAAATGAGGGTTGTAAGTTCCTAGGTGGCTGGTAGCCAACTTAGTACATAGTGGGATTTAATGGAGAACATGATGGTAATACATATATATCTATTTCTGTTTAATACCGTGCCTTATTTCATAGTCCCCTTGGGAGAAGTTTCTCTTTGTGTCTGGATCTAGTTAGGTTGTGTCACGTCTCTGGTGAGACGTGAAGAGAGGGTTTTGTAGAGAAATGCTATTTCTTATGCAGGTGACCAACCTATTGCTAATACAGGGCTACAACTCAAAGTAAAGCCTGTGGGGTCCCCTACAGGATAGCTCCCGCATTACACAAATTGCCAAAACCAGCGCACACACATAATCTCCTTTGTAGCTGAACATTGTGTGCCCGAAGAGGATTCTACGATGACGGACAGACAACTGAGCCAATGGCGGAAGACTACAGACTACACCCCAGCTGAACCAGTCCAAAGATCCGATCTTCCAGAATCAACCTACTTTCTGTTCTATATATTAGTTGTGTACTGATTGTAACGGTCTCTTTGTCTGCAGTTCCGTACGAACTAGCGGGGGAGCCGTAATTACGCTGTTCTAGATATCTTCACTCTGAATAAACTGTCGCTTGTCATACAATTTACCACCTTGTCTGAATCGATCCTTGACCGACTCGCCCGTCTACATATCTAATTTCTAACACAATTGACCTTTTCTTTACACTGTTCTAATGAAAGTTCATTTCCATAATATCATCTAGCTTCCATAAACGCCGAACAAGGATTGAACCCATGTGCTTCAGTTTACATAAACAGATGACTTAGCACATCTATTTCCTTGTTTGCCTTCAGTCATGGCCGCTAGCATTTCTTAATGAGCATTGATGAAAAACAAGAGCTGTGCTCGAATACCCACACTAACATACTGTATACTACATACTTAATGAGTATATACTGAATACTATATATTATTAGTTCATTTTAGTATACTGTAAATGAACAGTATGCTTATAATTGCGCGTTCTAGCTTTTCACCTGTCTACCGGAAGGTGATGCTGTTGCTATGCAACCTCTTGCTAGCTATCTAGCATAACAAATGACTGGTTAGACATTATACGACTTCGGGTGTGTTCTTAAATTCAATCAGGAGTTCCAGAATGCGCTCATGAATTCAGAGCTTTGTCAGATTGTCTGTTTGTAAATTCAGAGCAGAGTAGACAGCCAGAGCGAATTTACGAACGCACCCGAATGTCCATTGAGAACGCACAATGACTATACCATTTAGCTAAACTCAGAATGACGGGAATAATCACGTCAAACATTGGGTAGTTAGTTAGATAGCCTATAGTTATTATACTGTCAAGTTTTATCTATAAGTAGCCAACTAACGTTAGGTATCTAGCTAACAACATACCGGTACATACTGCTGTACTGATACGCTATGTGGTTCGTAAGACCAGTGTTGCTAACAAATTGTCAGCCAATATAACGTGTAATTTAACTTATTTAAAAAGTAATTACTTTATTACATTGCTCAACATTTTCTTAATATTTGTCATAATTAGTTAAAGCAATGAATTTGTATCCGCTCTCGTTGTACTTCGACTGCATATTTTCCGCCATTTTCAACAAACCTGGAAATTTCCCATTTCCTGAAGAATTGCATTATTGGCCCTAAAGTACGGAAACAGTGTCCTCTTCGTGTATTCCTCATACTTTGGCGAATTTAGTACGACATCCTGGAACATTTGGCATACTAAATATATCCATAGTATTTTTTTATTTCTATTTTATTTCACCTTCATTTAACCAGTTAGGCTAGTTGAGAACAAGCTCTCATTTACAACTGCAACCTGGCCAAGATAAAGTAAAGCAGTTCGACACATACACAACACAGAGTTACAGATGGAATAAACAAACATACAGTCAATAATACAGTAGAAAAAGTCTATATACAGTGTGTGCAAATAAGGAAAGGATAAGGGAGGTAAGGCAATAAATAGGCCATGGTGGCGAAGCAATTACAATATAGCAATTAAACACTGGAATGGTAGATGTGCAGAAGATGAATGTGCAAGTAGAGATACTGGGGTGCAAAGGAGCAAGATAAATAAATAAATACAGCAAGGGGATGAGGTAGTTGGATGGGCTATTTACAGATGGGCTATGTACAGGTGCAGTGATCTGTGAGCTGTTCTGACAGCTGGTGCTTAAAGCTTAGTGAGGGAGATCTGAGTCTCCAGCTTCAGTGATTTTTGCAGTTTGTTCCAGTCATTTGCAGCAGAGAACTGGAAGTAAAGGCGGCCAAAGGAAAAATTGGCTTTGGGGGTGACCAGTGAGATTCTCCTGTTGGAGCTTGTGCTATGGGTCGGTGCTGCTATGGTGACCAGTGAGATGAGATAAGGCGGGGCTTTACCTAGCAGAGACTTGTAGATGACCTGGAGCTAGTGGGTTTGGCGACGAGTATGAAGCGAGGGCCAGCCAACGAGAGCATATAGGTTGCAGTGGTGGGTAGTAAATGGTGCTTTTGGATTGGAGATGCTTAATGTGAGTCTGGAAGGAGAGTTTACAGTCTAACCAGACACCTAGGTATTTGTAGTCCACATATTCTAAGTCAGAACCGTCCAGAGTAGTGATGCTGGACGGGCGTACAGGTGCGGGCAGCGATCGGTTGAAGAGCATGCATTTAGTTTTACTTGCATTTAAGAGCAGTTGGAGGCCACGGAAGGAGAGTTGTATGGCATTGAAGCTCATCTGGAGGTTAGTTAACACAGTGTCCAAAGAAGGGCCAGAGGTATACAGGTATACTATGATATATTTATACAGGTATACTATGACCAATAAGCATACTAAATACTCAATTCATGTCACAAACAGTACAGTTAGTACGAGTATTCGAACACAGCTAAGGCCAAATGAGGAAGTGCAGTCACCTTTTAATCCTGAATGACAATTGTCTTGCCTCATAGAGATAGATAAATCTTCTTAGGGCTGATCGATATGACAACAGCCAGTGAAAGTGCAGGGCGCCAAATTCAAAAGAACAGAAATCTCATAATTAAAATTCCTCAGACATACAAGTATTTCACACCATTTTAAAAATACACTTCTTGTTAATGCCACCACAGTGCCCGATTTCAAATAGGCTTTACGGCGAAAGCACCACAAACGATTATGTTTGGTCAGAGCCAAGTCACAGAAAAACACACTCATTTTTCCAGCCAAAGAGAGGAGTCACAAAAATCAGAAATAGAGATAAAATTAATCACTAACCTTTGATGATCTTCATCAGATGACACTCATAGGACTTCATGTTACACAATACATGTATGTTTTGTTCGATAAAGTTCATATTTATATCAAAAGAATCTCAGTATACGTTGGAGCGTTATGTTCAGTAGTTCCAAAAACATCCGGTGATTTTGCAGAGAGCCACATCAGTTTACAGAAATACTCATAATAAATGTAGATGAAAATAAAATTGTTATGCACAGAATTAAAGATATATTTCTGCTTAATGCAACCGCTGTGTCAGATTTCAAAAAACCTTTACGGACAAAGCAAACCATGCAATAATCTGACTACGGCGCTCAGAGCCCAAACAGGCCAAAAAGAGGTCAACAGAAGTCAGAAATAACATTATAAATATTCACTTACCTTAGATGATCTTCATCTTCATCAATCCCAGGAATCCCAGTTCCACAATAAATGTTTGTTTTGTTCGATCATTTATGTCCAAATAGCTACTTTTGTTAGCGAGTTTTGTAAACAAATCCAATCTCACGAAGCGTGTTCATTAGGAGCAGACGAAATGTCAAAAAGTTGTTACAGTCCGTAGAAACATGTCAAACGATGTATAGAATCAATCTTTAGGATGTTGTTAAAATACATCTTCAATAATGTTCCAACCGGAGAATTCCTTTGTCTGTAGAATTGCGATGGAACAGAGCTCGCTCTCATGTGAACGAGCGTCACGAGCTCAAGGCATTCTGCCAGACCTCTGACTCATTCCCCTCTCATTCGCCCTCACCTCACAGTAGAAGCATCAAACAAGGTTCTAAAGATTGTTGACATCTAGGAAGTGCAACATGACCAATATCCCACTGTGTCTTCAATAGGGAATGAGTTGAAAAACGACCAACCTCAGATTTCCCACTTCCTGGTTGGATTTTTTTCTCAGGTTTTTGCCTGCCATATGTGTTCTGTTCTACTCACAGACATCATTCAAACGGTTTTAGAACCTTCAGAGGGTTTTCTATCCAAATATACTGATAATATGCATATCTTAGCTTCTGGGACTGAGTAGCAGGCAGTTTACTCTGGGCACCTCTGGGCAAGAAGATAATAAGAAGCCATAAGAAGATAAAAGACTCATCTATGTATCTGTGCCAATATAGTGTCTGTGACAGCATGGGCAGCGCCATTGAGGCTATCTTCACATTAAAGTAGTAACATTTCTTCTTCACAATTGTCTGAGCCCTTCTGATGACCCGATTGGACATGACTTCAACAGGTTCACCAGTAGGGCTCAGCCAAATGAAGTTGGTAGTCCCACCCAGTTGACTACATTCAAATTGTGAAAGTGCATGAAATGCAGCATTTTGGCCATTAGAGGCCAATATCTTTCTCTCTGTCTGGGCTACAATTGTAGACGGTTGGGTAATTATGCTTTTCGCCTGTGAAAGGCTGTTGTGCTGCTAATGAGGGAGTTCTATTAACCTGAGCCAAGGTGCACCGGTCCATGGCCCCTGACATGAATGGATAAAAGCGGTGAGGGCGGAGCACCCTTCTAAAATTGAACAGTAGCCTTACATTTAGGTTTTTGTCCTAACACTACACAGCTGATTCAGATTAACAAAGCTGGATGATTATTTGAATCAGCTTTGTAGGGCTAGGGGAATAAAAAGAAAATGTGCAGCCCTTTGGGGTTCAGGTGACTGAGTGTGGGAAGCCTTTGTCATAGGGTAAAAGTTGCATACCCCTGGGCTGTAGGCTGCACACTTTGGGTCAAATATCAGGTTCTGTAGCTGGGTATTTTATCAGAACAAATCTGTTCTACAATGATTATTTTCCTTAGCTCAGGGTAAGTAGTAGCAGGCCTAGGAGAGTCTTATGCGACGCAAACATTTGAGTTGTGTTCTTCCTCCTTTTAATCATAATAATTTGTCAAATGCCTTACAGGTTGTTTTGCCTATTGATGGCAGCTGTGGGCATACAAGCACAACAGACACCTTCTATAAGTATGCATTTTGCACCTTGCAAATTTAAGCACTAAGTGTTTGACAAGGTTTTTTTTTTAAACTAACCTTTCCTATTCCAGATGACCTCAACGCTGAATGCCTTGGTAACGTTATTCGTTTGAGTGTCGCTCCTCTTTTTGAAGAGGTTGACGCTGTCTTCAGTGAGTTTGCCTCTTATGATTCTCTTTCTCTCCTTTCATAATTCATGGCTTGATATTGCTTGTCAACTATTGTGTTCACACCATCTCCATCCCTTCCAGATGACACACAAATCATAAACCTGACGCCTGGCCTTGCTACTCAGTGTGGATTCAGCTTTAAATTTGACCCCATGGGGAATGCCATGTTTTTTGCTTCTCTTCAAAACTGCTTTTCCCAAAACATGGTAACCCTAAGAACTGTAGTGTTTGCTTGTACTTCAAATGGACAGTTTGCCTTTCAGTGTCACTGCATTTGCAACTCATAATGTAGCAATTTTATTTACCTTTGATGTGGAGTCATGCTGAGACCAGGCTCTTTTACAGATGAGCCCTGTCTACACAAAGATACAAGTCAATATTTGCCTCACTAGATGGAAAAATGAAATAACTGAACCCATTCTTCAGTAAAAAGGTCCTCAATAAGCCTGAGTTGCCGTAGAGCTGCTAATACATACAATTTAGCGCATGGAGGGTATTAGAAGTCCGGTTCCAGGAACATTGAAGCAGTTTTCCTTAACTCTGTGGATATCAAAAGGATCTCCATTGTTAGCCACCCCTTGGTCTGGTATCTCTTACCTTTAAGTTAACGATGACGTAAGGTACAGCAGAAGTTTATGGAGGGCTTTCAGAGGGCCAGCCAACTTTCTGATACAGACTGCAGTGATGTGAACTATTGAGCTCTACTCCTGTAGTGTGGCTTCAATACAGTGGCAGCTGCATTCATATAGCCAATTTTGCCACAGTCTATAACTTGCATGAATGTCACCTGAATTTAGTTTTTTTGCTATATAATGAAGTGTTTTTTCCCTTCCCCCTTCATTTTAGGATGATAAGATGTTCAGCTTGGTCATGCAGTTCAGGCTGCCAGGAAACCACATGACTGAAGACCCTGTTTATAGAGTGGGCAAAACCTGTAGCTACACCCCCTGGACCTCCCGAGAGATTCTGTGCGACCGCAACTACATGGAGGCAAGTGAGCAGAGCATGCCCCAATGGACATGTTTACAGTCCCGCTTGTCGTACTGCCTGTATAAATGATCTGTCTAGAGCTACAACTGTCCAGTGTTTCATTTCTTCTGCGACACAACGTAGAGGTCTTGACTCTCTCAATTCCACTCGCGTCTTCAAAATGCACATAGGAGAACTTTAGAGGTGAGGAATTTTGGCCTATTCTCAATGCATTTAAGGAGGCGAGTGGACAGATTTCTGAACTGGCCCTTGATTTCCTCTTGTATGGGAGGGAGAAAATGCATAGGGAATAATGGCCTTTCTTCTCTAGGTGTCTGTCAGAAGGACTCTTCCAGACATCCAAACCATCCCCAAACAGCCCACTGGGGGCCCGAAAGCAAGGACCGGCAACTTCCGGAGGGGAGCTGAGGTTTATATATTTCAGTTTCTGTAATTTCACTACAAAATGACAGGATGGTGCTAAACAATGTGCGTTTGACAATTTTGTTTAATTCATGTTTCCATTTCCTGAGACAGGCTGTTGCTTCAGGATACAAAATGACAGCAGTCGTCTTTAGTCCTAGCAAGAATGTCATGAATGTGGATGAGGTCCAAAGGAAGGGCTATGCAATAGCCAACACTCTCACACGGCTGGTGTTAAGAAGCCCTCATAATGCAGAGGAGACATACCTCCAGAATGTAAGCTGACCTCCATGAACTGGGTCATGTTCAGTAGAGCAAACATTTGGAAACGGTGGCCCTACCTGAACTCTGCAACATATTGTTAATACGGTGTGTCCTACTGAACAGGTAGCTGGGGTGCCGATGCGGGTGCTCTCAACCTCAACCTTCTTTGAGCAGAAGTGGCTGGTTACTCGAGTAGATGCCACGGCTGTTTGTCCAACACCAGGTTGAGTGTGAAATAATTTAAGATCCTATAAGCCCAGTTCTTAATTGGCTCCAGACAAGACATTCATGTAGTGTTCAGTTGGGAAAATGTTTTCCAAATAATGGCACAGTTTTCAGTTGCAAAATGTTCTGTTTTGATGTGCACTTGGCTTCTTGTGTCACTGCAGAGGCAGTGGCCTTTACTCCAGAAGTGATCACCTGGTACATGCCCAAGCACATAGACCCACTTTTCTCCTCTGATGCCTTCACCATGTTGGAGGTGTACATGGGAATTGACGCTAAGAGGCTGGACACTGAGGAAATGGCTGCCAGAAACTACTCGGTTTTAGTCACAGAGGCTCATATTATTGTTGAAATTCCGGTGGGGGCGGTTGGCGGCTACTTCAAGGTCAGCATTGGATGAGTAAAATGTTCCTGTCTTATTTGTAGAGCCCTTTATACTATAGCAGTTGTCAGTGCTTTGCAGTAACCCTTTGCCATCTCTCATGGGTAAACTCCTAGAAACGTTTCTTATTGAGCAATTGTTTGCTTAACCAGGCTAATATACAATGGTTTGCAAAATTGTGAGAATTTTGCATAAAATTACACTTAAACATACTCTACCTCTTGTCTTTGCAGTTTGTCCTTTAGCCGCTTGAAATTTCAGACCAAATATCCACACTAAAGTATTGTTTACCTGACTTTTTAGGGAGGCGGTAGCTTTGCCACTGTCAACTGAATGCAAGCAACACTCGGCTGCTGTTTACATATTGCGCAAGTGTTTACTTTGCGTGTCAGTTGCTTTGAAAATGCAAGTTGACAACCATACACCTACCAGCTGTCTAAAGTCTGGTAACCAATACTTTCCTTTGGATATTGTGTCTTAAATTACGAGCGGCAAAAAGTGGTAGAATAATTGTATTTAACATTCTGGCTTATAAGGAACATTTACCTGTTTTTGCACTCAAATTGTGTATTACAGCCTGACTGCATCACTTGTCTCCCTTACAGAGCCATATTCAGGATGACCAGTACTTTGTCACTTACACCATTGAGCCTATGCTTGAGTTGCTGTGGATCGAGGAGGACGCACACGAGAACACCAGCTATAAAGTCCTCTTCCCTATCACAACACCTCCGATGGCCAGGCCTCCACAAGTTCGCAACTGTGAGTCTGGTTTAGTTAAATAGCGCCTATGGTAATTTGGGATGCCTGGGTTGTTCATTAGGCACAAAACAGAAAATGTACTGAAACGGGGAGGCAATACCTGGACTTACCCAATAACAAATGTCCATTTTCAACTTCCAACGTACCGCATTTCAAAATGTTTCCTTTGTTTGCCAATGAACAGACACGCCCTTGGACACAGTTCCTGAGCAGGCAGTGTTTGTGCTTGAGTTGGGGACCTTCAACCTTGATGTGGAGCTGCTGAACATCACCTTTCCCACCATGGTGCTAACTGTTGCAGAGTGCAACGCCAGGGGCTTCAATGTTCAAGAGCAGAGATCCCCGGACAACACCTTGAAGACCTTCAGGATGGAGGTGCCCTTCTCAGACCCGGTGGTCTTTAAGGAGGTGTGTTTCTGTTAAATGCAAGCCACACGCAGTGATTTGTTCATGCCCTAATAAGTGGGCCACCAACAAAATATAAATAATGGCACAAATGTACTTTGTATCCCTCATTTACTCATGTGTTGTTTTAATAGTCCCCATATGTACTTAGTTGTCACTTGATGTTGAATAGAGTTCTGTTGCAACAATAATGCTGACCAATGCTTTTAACTTCACTACAGAGAAGGGCGGAACAAGGTGTCACAACCTTCACTCTTCAGCTGATCTACGGCCTGGTCATCTTTCCAGAGTACGCTCCTTTCTCTCACTCTGCCGTTGTGGACGCTGTACTGCTGGACATTGGTATGCCTCTACTGTTGAATGGTTTCCTCTCATTAATGATTGCCCTGAAAGGAAATTGGCAGTGAAAGACCAACTAGCCATACTGTAGGGTTTTCCTATGCGGTCTTTCTACAAAGAATGTTAAGCTTTAGAGTATTTGGACCCAGTTTCCCTGTTCCTGATTTGCCAGGATCGTGTTTATTCAGTCCCACCGTAGCAAAACATTTTGCAATCTAAACAAGGGTTTCTTCTTGGACAAGTTCAAGTAGTACCTTCCTGTTTTTTGTGCTTAATTAATGAACACAACACTGTTTGTCCTTGTAGTGCCACCCTCAGTCACTGGCAACTGTGATCAGGAGAACTTCCACATCACTGTGGACTACAGGAACCAAGAGCCCTTTTTTGTAGTCTTGGTTGGCAAGCGGCTGCTTAACCATGAGTTTGCTCAACAGTATTTAACAGAGGGCGACACAGACTTCATCATCACGTTGCCCTTCTCTTCGCCGGACGCAGTGTTTGAGGTACGACGCTCTCCCAAAACATGTTAACCTAAATTGCTGCAGCTAGCTTTGCTTTCCTTACCCCTGTATACATGCATACAATATTGGACTAATGAACTCTCCCATTGTTCCCCAGTCGGTTCACTCGTCGTCTGTCCGGAGCAGACTGGATGTGGCTCTGTTGAATCCTTACAACAACATGACCATCAAATACTTTTCCCTGGCTTGCAGCTTCCTCAAACGCTGACTGGTTGGTTCTCAAACAATTACTTACGATAAATTGTCGTTTACATGGGTTCCTTGCAAATACCGTGAGTCTAAATGGTAGTGCCAGATGGGCATGGGTTGCTATTTTGGTGCTATTCCATGGTTCAAGCTCAATTAGTTGTAACAAATACAGAACCCAGGTCTGATGGCTACCTGTCTTTGCTCCCCCACCTCCAAGAGTGTTTCTCTAACGGAACGATGACTGCGCTGGCGGTGAAGGTGGATTCTGTTCCCGGTCTGAACCCCGGTCAGCTGACCCTGACGACCCCGCCTGTGGTCCCACCTACAGTGACGATCGCTTCGCCTACTTCCACTTCACTGTGAACTCCTGTGGCACCACCAGGAAGGTAAAATGAATATTACCCTGAGGTGATGGGTACTGTGTATTTACGGACTGTTTGCTTCTGCAGGCTGTAATAAGTCAATTCCCCTCTACTACATAGTTTATCAACAATGTCATGCTGTATGAGAACGAAATCTCCTTGCCAGATGAACTTGAGGTGAGCGTGAATGCCACGACGTCTTCAGAGGAGGAATATCAGTAAGTGCATTAAGCATCACAATTGTAGCTATTAGCTTTCATAAGGTTTATTTTTCTTCATCCATTGCTCAATACTTTGTATACAGGGAAAATGGGCCTCTACTACCAGTGTCCACTCCCTGCTTGACGTTTCCCCTATTGAAGTTGCTTACATCCCTCTTTAGGTTAAAGGTTTCCTGCTCCTATGTGGCCAACATCACTCGCACATTGGCCTTCCTGACCAGGCCGCGTGACAACGAGCCTTTTGCCGAGACTGGGACGGGTCGACTAATGGTCAGAATGAGACTCGCTCAGGGTAAGCGTGCACAAATTCAGAATTTCAACTTGACCCCTAGCCTCTAAAAGAATCTTGGATGGTCTCCTTTACAAAACCATTCCCAAAATGTAAGCCTTGTGATATATTACTCTTGCGTTCTGAGATCTACAGGTGTGGCTATGTAGTAACGGTGAGGAGCTGATTTGGGAATTTGTTAGAAGCCTCTAGTGGGGGGTGGATAGTGTTGGCTATAAATGGCTTGTGTTCATTGGGGCACAACAGGATATGATAAACGAGCATTTCTTAATGGACAAGTTCCGATGGTGCCCACTGACCACGACCCCCGTTGTCTTGTTCTGTGTTCCAGACGCCTCGTATAACACGTTCCACCAGGAGGAGGACTATCCAGTGGTGAGGTACCTGAGACAGCCTCTGCACTTTGAGGTGGAGCTGACCACGTCCTCTGATCCCAAGGTAGCGCTGGTGCTTGACCACTGCTGGGCCACCCTCAACGAGGACCGCGACTCCCGACCCCGGTGGAATCTCATCATTAATGGGTACATGTTGTTTTTGGGCCTAAACAAGTGTTTTCCACAGGTGTGGTTCCTGAGTAATTAGCAACCTATCATGCTTGGCAGGCCATTTACTTTGGCTACCGTGGCTATGCCCCCATCCATAGGTCGAGTGGTCACAATGCTTAAAAACGATGTGAGCCATGTGCGGTCTGTCACCAGATCTCCACCCAATTTCACACTTATGGGAGATTCTGGCGCGTATGATCACATGCTTGTTATCACTGAGTGGTCCCTGCAGCGTATCATTGGAACGTATGCTGCATCAAACGACTCTAAACCGCGTTGTCTGAAAGCATCTAAACAATGTTTTGTGTTGAGAAATAAAGGTCTTCACAACTTTATTCCAGCTTTGCTTGTAAAATATATCAATGTTAACGTTATCATCTAGTCTAAATAACAGGTTGACTTGTTTTACAGTATGATGCGGTACAAGGGAGCCATGTAAATCTAGTATAGAAAGTATGGCAGCCATGTTTGTCAAGCAAGAACTCCTAGAATGCTGTTCACTGCGCCCGTTGCCTGAGATCTTAACATAGTTTGGCCACTTCAGCATGTGTACGCCGTAACAAGTACAAACATTATCACATGACAAGTAGTTTACAGGTAACTATACAAATACAAAACCGTACATACAAGCACGAAAGCTAAGATATAGCACAATCCATTATTGGGGGCTAAGTCCTTGGGGGAAGGTATTGTGAAGAGGATGATGCAGGAAATATTACTAAGATCTGGGAATTTATCAACAATAAATGGTGAGGCAGACAGTTTTTCTAAGCTATATACCCCTGGAAAGGGGGGGTCTGATCTGGCAACCCTGAGGTATTTTTACACTCTGATGCCGTGTTCAAATCAACTGACGACTTCAGTGCATTCAAGACAATGAGGTTACTCCAGTTGAGATCACCATAAGTCTGACAGACGCTTACGTGATAACCCGACTGCTGCATTGTATGGTGTTAGCTTATATTCAGTACCACCTTCAAGTGTTTTACACACGTGTCCATTACAATCTAGGCAAGAATCAGAAAGCATGAATAAAACGCTAAGCACATTATACTTACGGTACGATGCAGTAGAAACGACAACACGTGACACAGAAAAAATAC
>NW_022263817.1:0-41869 GCF_002021735.2 Oncorhynchus kisutch
AAAAAAGGGTATTCACAAAGAACCTTAGAGATCGGCAGGAACCACCCACTCACTCACCCACCCACTCAATCACCCACCACTCACTCACCCACCCACTCACTCACCCACCCACTCACTCACTCACCCACCCACTCACTCACCACTCACTCACCCACCCACTCAATCACCCACCCACCACTCACCCACCCCCACCCACTCAATCACCCACCCACTCACTCACTCACCCACTCAATCACCCACCCACTCAATCACCCACCCACCCACTCAATCACCCACCCACTCACTCACCCACTCAATCACCCACCCACTCACCCACCCACCCACTCAATCACCCACCCACTCACCACCCACCCACTCAATCACCCACCCACTCACTCACCCACTCAATCACCCACCCACCCACTCACCCACCCACCCACTCAATCACCCACCCACTCCACTCACCCACTCAATCACCCACCCACTCACCCACCCACCCACCCACCACCCACCCACCCACCCACCCACCCACCCACTCAATCACCCACTCAATCACCCACCCCACTCACTCACCCACTCACTCACCCACTCAATCACCCACCCACTCACTCATCCGCCCACCCACTCAATCACCCACCCACTCAATCACCCACTCAATCACCCACCCACCCAATCACCCACCCACCCACTCACTCAATCACCACCCACTCACTCACCCACTCAATCACCCACAACAACAGAGTAATGACAACAACAACAACAACAACAACAACAGAGAAATGACAACAACAACAACAGAGTAATGACAACAACAACAACAACAGAGTAATGAAACAACAACAACAGAGTAATGACAACAACAACAACAACAGAGTAATGACAACAACAACAACAACAACAGAGTAATGACAACAACATCAACAGAGTAATGACAACAACAACAACAACAGCAGAGTAATGACAACAACAACAACAACAACAGAGTAATGACAACAACAACAACAGAGTAATGACAACAACAACAACAGAGTAATGACAATAACAACAACAGAGTAATGACAACAACAACAGAGTAATGACAACAACAACAACAGAGTAATGCCAACAACAACAACAACAGAGTAATGAAACAACAACAACAACAGAGTAATGACAACTACAACAACAACAGATACAACAACAACACGAAACAACAACAGAGTAATGACAACAACAACAACAACAACAGAGTAATGACAAAACAACAACAACAACATCAGAAGTAATGACAACACAACAAACAACAACAACAACAACAGAGTAATGACAATAACATTCAATTAAAAGCATAAACATCACGTGGAAAGGACAGTCAGGAGTCATGGCAAACAGCTTTACAGTGTCAACCAGGAGATTGTGTTGCTAATCGGAAAGACAGTCAGGAGTCATGGCAACAGCTTTACAGTGTCAACCAGGAGATGTTGCTAATCGGAAAGGACAGTCAGGAGTCATGGCAACAGCTTTACAGTGTCAACCAGGAGATTGTGTTGCTAATCGGAAAGGACAGTCAGGAGTCATGGCAACAGCTTTACAGTGTCAACCAGGAGATTGTGTTGCTAATCGGAAAGGACAGTCAGGAGTCATGGCAACAGCTTACAGTGTCAACCAGGAGATTGTGTTGCTAATCGGAAAGGACAGTCAGGAGTCATGGCAACAGCTTTACAGTGTCAACCAGGAGATTGTGTTGCTAATCGGAAAGGACAGTCAGGAGTCATGGCAACAGCTTTACAGTGTCAACCAGGAGAATGTGTTGCTAATCGGAAAGGACAGTCAGGAGTCACAGGAGATTGTGTTGCTAATCGGAAAGGACAGTCAGGACACCCCTCAACCATTAGGGGAAGGGTCTCTCTCTCGCCTCAGATAGTATGACCTACCCCTCAACCATTAGGGGGAAGGGTCTCTCTCTCTCCTCAGATAGTATGACCTACCCCTCAACCATTAGGGGGAAGGGTCTCTCTCCTCTCCTCATGACCTACCCCTCAACCATTAGGGGGAAGGGTCTCTCTCTCTCTCCTCAGATAGTATGACCTACCCCTCAACCATTAGGGGGAAGGGTCTCTCTCTCTCCCCTCAGATAGTATGACCTACCCCTCAACCATTAGGGGGAAGGGTCTCTCTCTCTCCTCAGATAGTATGACCTACCCCTCAACCATTAGGGGGAAGGGTCTCTCTCTCTCCTCAGATAGTATGACCTACCCCTCAACCATTAGGGGAAGGTCTCTCTCTCTCCTCAGATAGTATGACCTACCCCTCAACCATTAGGGGAAGGGTCTCTCTCTCTCCTCAGATAGTATGACCTACCCCTCAACCATTAGGGGGAAGGGTCTCTCTCTCTCCCTCAGATAGTATGACCTACCCCTCAACCATTAGGGGAAGGGTCTCTCTCTCTCTCCTCAGATAGTATGACCTACCCCTCAACCATTAGGGGGAAGGGTCTCTCTCTCTCTCCTCAGATAGTATGACCTACCCCTCAACCATTAGGGGAAGGGTCTCTCTCTCTCCCCTCAGATAGTATGACCTACCCTCAACCATTAGGGGGAAGGGTCTCTCTCTCTCTCCTCAGATAGTATGACCTACCCCTCAACCATTAGGGGGAAGGGTCTCTCTCTCTCTCCTCAGATAGTATGACCTACCCCTCAACCATTAGGGGGAAGGGTCTCTCTCTCTCCTCAGATAGTATGACCTACCCCTCAACCATTAGGGGGAAGGGTCTCTCTCTCTCCTCAGATAGTATGACCTACCCCTCAACCATTAGGGGGAGGGTCTCTCTCTCTCTCCTCAGATAGTATGACCTACCCCTCAACCATTAGGGGAAGGGTCTCTCTCTCCCTCAGATAGTATGACCTACCCCTCAACCATTAGGGGGAAGGGTCTCTCTCTCTCTCCTCAGATAGTATGACCTACCCCTCAACCATTAGGGGGAAGGGTCTCTCTCTCTCCTCAGATAGTATGACCTACCCCTCAACCATTAGGGGGAAGGGTCTCTCTCTCTCCTCAGATAGTATGACCTACCCCTCAACCATTAGGGGGAAGGGTCTCTCTCTCTCTCCTCAGATAGTATGACCTACCCCTCAACCATTAGGGGGAAGGGTCTCTCTCTCTCTCTCCTCAGATAGTATGACCTACCCCTCAACCATTAGGGGAAGGGTCTCTCTCTCTCTCCTCAGATAGTATGACCTACCCCTCAACCATTAGGGGGAAGGGTCTCTCTCTCTCCCTCAGATAGTATGACCTACCCCTCAACCATTAGGGGGAAGGGTCTCTCTCTCTCCTCAGATAGTATGACCTACCCCTCAACCATTAGGGGGAAGGGTCTCTCTCTCTCTCCTCAGATAGTATGACCTACCCCTCAACCATTAGGGGGAAGGGTCTCTCTCTCTCCTCAGATAGTATGACCTACCCCTCAACCATTAGGGGGAAGGGTCTCTCTCTCTCCCCTCAGATAGTATGACCTACCCCTCAACCATTAGGGGGAAGGGTCTCTCTCTCTCCCCTCAGATAGTATGCCTACCCCTCAACCATTAGGGGGGAAGGGTCTCTCTCTCTCTCCTCAGATAGTATACCCTACCCCTCAACCATTAGGGGGAAGGGTCCTCTCTCTCTCCTTCCAGATAGTATGACCTACCCCCTCAACCATTAGGGGGAAGGTCGCTCTCTCTCCTCAGATAGTAGACCTACCCCTCAACCATTAGGGGAAGGGTCTCTTCTCTCTCCTCAGAATAGTATGACCTACCCCTCAACCATTAGGGGAAGGGTCTCTCTCTCCCCTCAGATAGTATGACCTACCCCTCAAACTACTTAGGGGGAGGGTCTCTCTCTCTCCCTCAGATAGTATGACCGTAACCCTCAACCATTAGGGGGAAGGTCTCTCTCTCTCTCCTACTCAGATAGTATGACCGTACCCCTCAACCATTAGGGGAAGGGTCTCTCTCTCCCCTCAGATAGTATGACCTACCCTCAACCATTAGGGGGAAGGGTCTCTCTCTTCCTCAGATAGTATGAACCTACCCCTCAACCATTAGGGGGAAGGGTCTCTCTCTTCTCCTCAGATAGTATGACCTACCCCTCACCATTTGGGGGAAGGGTCTCTCTCTCCTCCTCAGATAGTATGACCTACCCCTCAACCATTAGGGGGAGGGGTCTCTCTCTCTCCCTCAGATAGTATGACCTACCCCTCAACCATTAGGGGAAGGTTCTCTCTCTCTCCTCTCTCTCTCTCCTCAGATAGTATACCTACCCCTCAACCTGAGGGGAAGGGGTCTCTCTCTCCCTCAGATAGTATGAACCTACCCCGCAAACCATTAGGGGGAAGGGTCTCTCCTCTCATCTCATCAGATAATTATGACCTACCCCTCAACCATGAGGGGAAGGGTCTCTCGTCTCTCTCTCCTCATATAGTAAATGACCTACCCCTCAAACCATTATGGGGAAGGGTCTGTCTCTCTCTCTCCTCATATAGTAAATGACCTACCCTCACCCATTAGGGGTAAGGGTCTCTCTCTCTCTCCTCCGAATAGTTATGAACCTACCCCTCAACCATTAGGGGGAATGGTCTCTCTCTCTCCTCAGATAGTATGACCTACCCTCACCATTAGGGGGAAGGGTCTCGCTCTCCTCGCTCCTCAGAGAGTATGACCTACCCCTCAACCTATTAGGGGGAAAGGGGCTCTCTCATCTCTCCTCTCTCCTCTAATCAGATAGTATGACCTACCCCTCAACCATTAGGGGGAAGGGGTCTCTCTCTCTCTCTCCTCAGATAGTATGACCTACCCCTCCAAACCATTAGGGGGGAAGGGTCTCTCTCTCTCCCTCAGATAGTATGACCTACCCCTCAACCTATTAGGGGGAAGGGTCTCTCTCTCTCCCCTCAGATAGTATGACCTACCCCTCAACCATTAGGGGGAAGGGTCTCTCTCTCTCTCTCCTCAGATAGTATGGACCTACCCCTCAAACCATTAGGGGAAGGGTCTCTCTCTCTCTCCTCAGATAGTATGACCTACCCCTCAACCATTAGGGGGAAGGGTCTCTCTCTCTCTCCTCAGATAGTATGACCTACCCCTCAAACCATTAGGGGGAAGGGTCTCTCTCTCTCCTCAGATAGTATGACCTACCCCTCAACCATTAGGGGGAAGGGTCCTCTCTCTCTCTCTCCTCAGATAGTATGACCTACCCTCAACCATTAGGGGGAAGGGTCTCTCTCTCTCTCTCCTCAGATAGTATGACCTACCCCTCAACCATTAGGGGGAAGGGTCTCTCTCTCTCTCCCTCAGAGAGTATGACCTACCCTCAACATTAGGGGGAAGGGTCTCTCTCTCTCCCCTCAGATAGTATGACCTACCCCTCAACCATTAGGGGGAAGGGTCTCTCTCTCTCCTCAGATAGTATGACCTACCCCTCAACCATTAGGGGAAGGGTCTCTCTCTCTCCTCAGATAGTATGACCTACCCCTCAACCATTAGGGGGAAGGGTCTCTCTCTCTCTCTCCTCAGATAGTATGACCTACCCCTCAACCATTAGGGGAAGGGTCTCTCTCTCCCTCAGATAGTATGACCTACCCCTCAACCATTAGGGGGAAGGGTCTCTCTCTCTCTCTCCTCAGATAGTATGACCTACCCCTCAACCATTAGGGGGAAGGGTCTCTCTCTCCTCAGATAGTATGACCTACCCCTCAACCATTAGGGGAAGGGTCTCTCTCTCCTCCTCAGATAGTATGACCTACCCCTCAACCATTAGGGGGAAGGGTCTCTCTCTCTCCTCAGATAGTATGACCTACCCCTCAACCATTAGGGGGAAGGGTCTCTCTCTCTCTCCCTCAGATAGTATGACCTACCCCATTCAAACCATAGGGGGAAGGGTCTCTCTCTCTCTCCCCTCAGTAGTATGACCTACCCCTCAACCATTAGGGTTTAAGGGGTTCTCCTCTCTCATCTCCTCAGGATTAGTATTGACCTACCCCTCAACCAATTAGGGGGAAGGGTCTCTCTCTCTCCTCAGATAGTATGGACCTACCCCTCAACCATTAGGGGAAGGGTCTCTCTCCTCTCCTCCTCAGATGGTATGACCTACCCCCTCAACCATTAGGGGAAGGGTCTCTCTACTCGTCCTCAGATAGTATGACCTACCTCCTCAACCATTAGGGGGAAGGGTCCTCTCTCTCCCTCAGATAGTATGACCTACCCCTCAAACATTAGGGGAAGGGTCTCTCTCTCGTCCTCAGATAGTATGACCTTACCCCTCAAACCCATAGGGGGAAGGGTCTCTCTCTCTCTCTCTCTATCTCAGATAGTATGACGTACCCCTCAACCATTAGGGGAAGGTCTCTCTCTCCCCTCAGATAGTATGACCTACCCCTCAACCATAGGGGGAAGGGTCTCTCTCCTCTCCTCAGATAGTATGACCTACCCCTCAACCATTAGGGGGAAGGGTCTCTCTCTCCTCAGATAGTATGACCTACCCCTCAACCATTAGGGGAAGGGTCACTCTCTCCCCTCAGATAGTATGACCTACCCCTCAACCATTAGGGGGAAGGGTCTCTCTCTCTCCCCTCAGATAGTATGACCTACCCCTCAACCATTAGGGGGAAGGGTCTCTCTCTCTCTCTCTCCTCAGATAGTATGACCTACCCCTCAACCATTAGGGGGAAGGGTATCTCTCTCCCCTCAGATAGTATGACCTACCCCTCAACCATTAGGGGGAAGGGTCTCTCTCTCTCTCCTCAGATAGTATGACCTACCCCTCAACCATTAGGGGGAAGGGTCTCTCTCTCTCTCCTCAGATAGTATGACCTACCCCTCAACCATTAGGGGGAAGGGTCTCTCTCTCTCTCCTCAGATAGTATGACCTACCCCTCAACCATTAGGGGGAAGGGTCTCTCTCTCTCCTCAGATAGTATGACCTACCCCTCAACCATTAGGGGAAGGGTCTCTCTCTCTCTCCCCTCAGATAGTATGACCTACCCCTCAACCATTAGGGGGAAGGGTCTCTCTCTCTCCTCAGATAGTATGACCTACCCCTCAACCATTAGGGGAAGGGTCTCTCTCTCTCTCTCTACTCAGATAGTATGACGTACCCCTCAACCATTAGGGGAAGGGTCTCTCTCTCCCCTCAGATAGTATGACCTACCCCTCAACCATTAGGGGAAGGGTCTCTCTCTCTCCTCAGATAGTATGACATACCCCTCAACCATTAGGGGGAAGGGTCTCTCTCTCTCCTCAGATAGTATGACCTACCCCTCAACCATTAGGGGAAGGGTCTCTCTCTCTCCCCTCAGATAGTATGACCTACCCCTCAACCATTAGGGGGAAGGGTCTCTCTCTCTCTCTCTCCTCAGATAGTATGACCTACCCCTCAACCATTAGGGGGAAGGGTCTCTCTCTCCCCTCAGATAGTATGACCTACCCCTCAACCATTAGGGGGAAGGGTCTCTCTCTCTCTCCTCAGATAGTATGACCTACCCCTCAACCATTAGGGGGAAGGGTCTCTCTCTCTCTCCTCAGATAGTATGACCTACCCCTCAACCATTAGGGGGAAGGGTCTCTCTCTCTCTTCCTCAGATAGTATGACCTACCCCTCAACCATTAGGGGAAGGGTCTCTCTCTCTCCTCAGATAGTATGACCTACCCCTCAACCATTAGGGGGAAGGGTCTCTCTCTCTCTCCTCAGATAGTATGACCTACCCCTCAACCATTAGGGGAAGGGTCTCTCTCTCTCCCCTCAGAGAGTATGACCTACCCCTCAACTATTAGGGGGAAGGGTCTCTCTCTCTCCCCTCAGATAGTATGACCTACCCCTCAACCATTAGGGGGAAGGGTCTCTCTCTCTCTCCTCAGATAGTATGACCTACCCCTCAACCATTAGGGGGAAGGGTCTCTCTCTCCCCTCAGATAGTATGACCTACCCCTCAACCATTAGGGGGAAGGGTCTCTCTCTCTCTCCTCAGATAGTATGACCTACCCCTCAACCATTAGGGGGAAGGGTTCTCTCTCTCTCTCCTCAGATAGTATGACCTACCCCTCAACCATTAGGGGGAAGGGTCTCTCTCTCCTCAGATAGTATGACCTACCCCTCAACCATTAGGGGGAAGGGTCTCTCTCTCTCTCTCCTCAGATAGTATGACCTACCCCTCAACCATTAGGGGGAAGGGTCTCTCTCTCCTCAGATAGTATGACCTACCCCTCAACCATTAGGGGGAAGGGTCTCTCTCTCTCTCCTCAGATAGTATGACCTACCCCTCAACCATTAGGGGGAAGGGTCTCTCTCTCTCCTCAGATAGTATGACCTACCCCTCAACCATTAGGGGGAAGGGTCTCTCTCTCTCTCTCTCCTCAGATAGTATGACCTACCCCTCAACCATTAGGGGGAAGGGTCTCTCTCTCTCTCCCCTCAGATAGTATGACCTACCCCTCAACCATTAGGGGGAAGGGTCTCTCTCTCTCTCCTCAGATAGTATGACCTACCCCTCAAACCATTAGGGGGAAGGGTCTCTCTCTCTCCTCAGATAGTATGACCTACCCCTCAACCATTAGGGGAAGGGTCTCTCTCTCTCTCCTCAGATAGTATGACCTACCCCTCAACCATTAGGGGGAAGGGTCTCTCTCTCTCCTCAGATAGTATGACCTACCCCTCAACCATTAGGGGGAAGGGTCTCTCTCTCCCCTCAGATAGTATGACCTACCCCTCAAACATTAGGGGGAAGGGTCTCTCTCTCTCCTCAGATAGTATGACCTACCCCTCAACCATTAGGGGGAAGGGTCTCTCTCTCTCTCTCTCTACTCAGATAGTATGACGTACCCCTCAACCATTAGGGGAAGGGTCTCTCTCTCCCCTCAGATAGTATGACCTACCCCTCAACCATTAGGGGGAAGGGTCTCTCTCTCTCCTCAGATAGTATGACCTACCCCTCAACCATTAGGGGGAAGGGTCTCTCTCTCCTCAGATAGTATGACCTACCCCTCAACCATTAGGGGGAAGGGTCACTCTCTCCCCTCAGATAGTATGACCTACCCCTCAACCATTAGGGGGAAGGGTCTCTCTCTCTCCCCTCAGATAGTATGACCTACCCCTCAACCATTAGGGGGAAGGGTCTCTCTCTCTCTCTCTCCTCAGATAGTATGACCTACCCCTCAACCATTAGGGGGAAGGGTCTCTCTCTCCCCTCAGATAGTATGACCTACCCCTCAACCATTAGGGGGAAGGGTCTCTCTCTCTCTCCTCAGATAGTATGACCTACCCCTCAACCATTAGGGGGAAGGGTCTCTCTCTCTCTCCTCAGATAGTATGACCTACCCCTCAACCATTAGGGGGAAGGGTCTCTCTCTCTCTCCTCAGATAGTATGACCTACCCCTCAACCATTAGGGGGAAGGGTCTCTCTCTCTCCTCAGATAGTATGACCTACCCCTCAACCATTAGGGGGAAGGGTCTCTCTCTCTCTCCTCAGATAGTATGACCTACCCCTCAACCATTAGGGGGAAGGGTCTCTCTCTCTCTCTCCTCAGATAGTATGACCTACCCCTCAACCATTAGGGGAAGGGTCTCTCTCTCTCCCCTCAGATAGTATGACCTACCCCTCAACTATTAGGGGGAAGGGTCTCTCTCTCTCCCCTCAGATAGTATGACCTACCCCTCAACCATTAGGGGGAAGGGTCTCTCTCTCTCTCCTCAGATAGTATGACCTACCCCTCAACCATTAGGGGGAAGGGTCTCTCTCTCTCCTCAGATAGTATGACCTACCCCTCAACCATTAGGGGAAGGGTCTCTCTCTCTCCTCAGATAGTATGACCTACCCCTCAACCATTAGGGGGAAGGGTCTCTCTCTCTCCTCAGATAGTATGACCTACCCCTCAACCATTAGGGGGAAGGGTCTCTCTCTCTCTCTCCTCAGATAGTATGACCTACCCCTCAACCATTAGGGGGAAGGGTCTCTCTCTCTCTCCTCAGATAGTATGACCTACCCCTCAACCATTAGGGGGAAGGGTCTCTCTCTCTCCCCTCAGAGAGTATGACCTACCCCTCAACTATTAGGGGGAAGGGTCTCTCTCTCTCCCCTCAGATAGTATGACCTACCCCTCAACCATTAGGGGGAAGGGTCTCTCTCTCTCTCCTCAGATAGTATGACCTACCCCTCAACCATTAGGGGAAGGGTCTCTCTCTCCCCTCAGATAGTATGACCTACCCCTCAACCATTAGGGGGAAGGGTCTCTCTCTCTCTCCTCAGATAGTATGACCTACCCCTCAACCATTAGGGGGAAGGGTCTCTCTCTCTCTCTCCTCAGATAGTATGACCTACCCCTCAACCATTAGGGGGAAGGGTCTCTCTCTCCTCAGATAGTATGACCTACCCCTCAACCATTAGGGGGAAGGGTCTCTCTCTCTCTCTCCTCAGATAGTATGACCTACCCCTCAACCATTAGGGGGAAGGGTCTCTCTCTCCTCAGATAGTATGACCTACCCCTCAACCATTAGGGGGAAGGGTCTCTCTCTCTCTCCTCAGATAGTATGACCTACCCCTCAACCATTAGGGGAAGGGTCTCTCTCTCTCCTCAGATAGTATGACCTACCCCTCAACCATTAGGGGGAAGGGTCTCTCTCTCTCTCTCTCCTCAGATAGTATGACCTACCCCTCAACCATTAGGGGGAAGGGTCTCTCTCTCTCTCCCCTCAGATAGTATGACCTACCCCTCAACCATTAGGGGGAAGGGTCTCTCTCTCTCTCCTCAGATAGTATGACCTACCCCTCAACCATTAGGGGGAAGGGTCTCTCTCTCTCCTCAGATAGTATGACCTACCCCTCAACCATTAGGGGGAAGGGTCTCTCTCTCCCCTCAGATAGTATGACCTACCCCTCAAACATTAGGGGGAAGGGTCTCTCTCTCTCCTCAGATAGTATGACCTACCCCTCAACCATTAGGGGGAAGGGTCTCTCTCTCTCTCTCTCTACTCAGATAGTATGACGTACCCCTCAACCATTAGGGGAAGGGTCTCTCTCTCCCCTCAGATAGTATGACCTACCCCTCAACCATTAGGGGGAAGGGTCTCTCTCTCTCCTCAGATAGTATGACCTACCCCTCAACCATTAGGGGGAAGGGTCTCTCTCTCCTCAGATAGTATGACCTACCCCTCAACCATTAGGGGGAAGGGTCACTCTCTCCCCTCAGATAGTATGACCTACCCCTCAACCATTAGGGGGAAGGGTCTCTCTCTCTCCCCTCAGATAGTATGACCTACCCCTCAACCATTAGGGGGAAGGGTCTCTCTCTCTCTCTCTCCTCAGATAGTATGACCTACCCCTCAACCATTAGGGGGAAGGGTATCTCTCTCCCCTCAGATAGTATGACCTACCCCTCAACCATTAGGGGGAAGGGTCTCTCTCTCTCTCCTCAGATAGTATGACCTACCCCTCAACCATTAGGGGGAAGGGTCTCTCTCTCTCTCTCCTCAGATAGTATGACCTACCCTCAACCATTAGGGGAAGGGTCTCTCTCTCTCTCCTCAGATAGTATGACCTACCCCTCAACCATTAGGGGGAAGGGTCTCTCTCTCTCCTCAGATAGTATGACCTACCCCTCAACCATTAGGGGGAAGGGTCTCTCTCTCTCTCCCCTCAGATAGTATGACCTACCCCTCAACCATTAGGGGAAGGGTCTCTCTCTCTCCTCAGATAGTATGACCTACCCCTCAACCATTAGGGGGAAGGGTCTCTCTCTCTCTCTCTACTCAGATAGTATGACGTACCCCTCAACCATTAGGGGAAGGGTCTCTCTCTCCCCTCAGATAGTATGACCTACCCCTCAACCATTAGGGGAAGGGTCTCTCTCTCTCCTCAGATAGTATGACATACCCCTCAACCATTAGGGGGAAGGGTCTCTCTCTCTCCTCAGATAGTATGACCTACCCCTCAACCATTAGGGGGAAGGGTCTCTCTCTCTCTCTCCTCAGATAGTATGACCTACCCTCAACCATTAGGGGAAGGGTCTCTCTCTCTCCTCAGATAGTATGACCTACCCCTCAACCATTAGGGGGAAGGGTCTCTCTCTCTCCTCAGATAGTATGACCTACCCCTCAACCATTAGGGGGAAGGGTCTCTCTCTCTCTCCTCAGATAGTATGACATACCCCTCAACCATTAGGGGGAAGGGTCTCTCTCTCTCCTCAGATAGTATGACCTACCCCTCAACCATTAGGGGGAAGGGTCTCTCTCTCTCTCTCCTCAGATAGTATGACCTACCCCTCAACCCTTAGGAGGAAGGGTCTCTCTCTCCTCAGATAGTATGACCTACCCTCAACCATTAGGGGGAAGGGTCTCTCTCTCTCTCCTCAGATAGTATGACCTACCCCTCAACCATTAGGAGGAAGGGTCTCTCTCCCCTCAGATAGTATGACCTACCCCTCAACCATTAGGGGGAAGGGTCTCTCTCTCTCCTCAGATAGTATGACCTACCCCTCAACCATTAGGGGGAAGGGTCTCTCTCTCTCCTCAGATAGTATGACCTACCCCTCAACCATTAGGGGGAAGGGTCTCTCTCCCCTCAGATAGTATGACCTACCCCTCAACCATTAGGGGGAAGGGTCTCTCCCTCTCTCTCCTCAGATAGTATGACCTACTCCTCAACCATTAGGGGGAAGGGTCTCTCTCTCTCTCTCTCTCCTCAGATAGTATGACCTACCCCTCAACCATTAGGGGGAAGGGTCTCTCTCTCTCCCCTCAGATAGTATGACCTACCCCTCAACCATTAGGGGGAAGGGTCTCTCTCTCCCCTCAGATAGTATGACCTACCCCTCAACCATTAGGGGGAAGGGTCTCTCTCTCTCTCTCTCTCTCTCTCTCCTCAGATAGTATGACCTACCCCTCAACCATTAGGGGGAAGGGTCTCTCTCTCCCCTCAGATAGTATGACCTACCCCTCAACCATTAGGGGGAAGGGTCTCTCTCTCTCCTCAGATAGTATGACCTACCCCTCAACCATTAGGGGGAAGGGTCTCTCTCTCTCTCCCTCAGATAGTATGACCTACCCCTCAACCATTAGGGGGAAGGGTCTCTCTCTCCCCTCAGATAGTATGACCTACCCCTCAACCATTAGGGGGAAGGGTCTCTCTCTCCCCTCAGATAGTATGACCTACCCCTCAACCATTAGGGGGAAGGGTCTCTCTCTCTCTCCCCTCAGATAGTATGACCTACCCCTCAACCATTAGGGGAAGGGTCTCTCTCTCTCCTCAGATAGTATGACCTACCCCTCAACCATTAGGGGGAAGGGTCTCTCTCTCTCTCCTCAGATAGTATGACCTACCCCTCAACCATTAGGGGGAAGGGTCTCTCTCTCTCTCCCCTCAGATAGTATGACCTACCCCTCAACCATTAGGGGGAAGGGTCTCTCTCTCTCTCCCCTCAGATAGTATGACCTACCCCTCAACCATTAGGGGGAAGGGTCTCTCTCTCTCTCCTCAGATAGTATGACCTACCCCTCAACCATTAGGGGAAGGGTCTCTCTCTCTCCTCAGATAGTATGACCTACCCCTCAACCATTAGGGGGAAGGGTCTCTCTCTCTCTCTCTCCTCAGATAGTATGACCTACCCCTCAACCATTAGGGGGAAGGGTCTCTCTCTCTCTCCCCTCAGATAGTATGACCTACCCCTCAACCATTAGGGGGAAGGGTCTCTCTCTCTCTCCTCAGATAGTATGACCTACCCCTCAACCATTAGGGGGAAGGGTCTCTCTCTCTCCTCAGATAGTATGACCTACCCCTCAACCATTAGGGGGAAGGGTCTCTCTCTCTCTCCTCAGATAGTATGACCTACCCTCAACCATTAGGGGGAAGGGTCTTCTCTCTCTCCTCAGATAGTATGACCTACCCCTCAACCATTAGGGGGAAGGGTCTCTCTCTCCCCTCAGATAGTATGACCTACCCCTCAAACATTAGGGGGAAGGGTCTCTCTCTCTCCTCAGATAGTATGACCTACCCCTCAACCATTAGGGGGAAGGGTCTCTCTCTCTCTCTCTCTACTCAGATAGTATGACGTACCCCTCAACCATTAGGGGAAGGGTCTCTCTCTCCCCTCAGATAGTATGACCTACCCCTCAACCATTAGGGGGAAGGGTCTCTCTCTCTCCTCAGATAGTATGACCTACCCCTCAACCATTAGGGGGAAGGGTCTCTCTCTCCTCAGATAGTATGACCTACCCCTCAACCATTAGGGGGAAGGGTCACTCTCTCCCCTCAGATAGTATGACCTACCCCTCAACCATTAGGGGGAAGGGTCTCTCTCTCTCCCCTCAGATAGTATGACCTACCCCTCAACCATTAGGGGGAAGGGTCTCTCTCTCTCTCTCTCCTCAGATAGTATGACCTACCCCTCAACCATTAGGGGGAAGGGTCTCTCTCTCCCCTCAGATAGTATGACCTACCCCTCAACCATTAGGGGGAAGGGTCTCTCTCTCTCTCCTCAGATAGTATGACCTACCCCTCAACCATTAGGGGGAAGGGTCTCTCTCTCTCTCCTCAGATAGTATGACCTACCCCTCAACCATTAGGGGGAAGGGTCTCTCTCTCTCTCCTCAGATAGTATGACCTACCCTCAACCATTAGGGGGAAGGGTCTCTCTCTCTCCTCAGATAGTATGACCTACCCCTCAACCATTAGGGGGAAGGGTCTCTCTCTCTCTCCCCTCAGATAGTATGACCTACCCCTCAACCATTAGGGGGAAGGGTCTCTCTCTCTCCTCAGATAGTATGACCTACCCCTCAACCATTAGGGGGAAGGGTCTCTCTCTCTCTCTCTACTCAGATAGTATGACGTACCCCTCAACCATTAGGGGAAGGGTCTCTCTCTCCCCTCAGATAGTATGACCTACCCCTCAACCATTAGGGGGAAGGGTCTCTCTCTCTCCTCAGATAGTATGACATACCCCTCAACCATTAGGGGGAAGGGTCTCTCTCTCTCCTCAGATAGTATGACCTACCCCTCAACCATTAGGGGGAAGGGTCTCTCTCTCTCTCTCCTCAGATAGTATGACCTACCCCTCAACCATTAGGGGGAAGGGTCTCTCTCTCTCCTCAGATAGTATGACCTACCCCTCAACCATTAGGGGGAAGGGTCTCTCTCTCTCCTCAGATAGTATGACCTACCCCTCAACCATTAGGGGGAAGGGTCTCTCTCTCTCTCCTCAGATAGTATGACATACCCCTCAACCATTAGGGGGAAGGGTCTCTCTCTCTCCTCAGATAGTATGACCTACCCCTCAACCATTAGGGGGAAGGGTCTCTCTCTCTCTCTCCTCAGATAGTATGACCTACCCCTCAACCCTTAGGAGGAAGGGTCTCTCTCTCCTCAGATAGTATGACCTACCCCTCAACCATTAGGGGGAAGGGTCTCTCTCTCTCTCCTCAGATAGTATGACCTACCCCTCAACCATTAGGAGGAAGGGTCTCTCTCCCCTCAGATAGTATGACCTACCCCTCAACCATTAGGGGGAAGGGTCTCTCTCTCTCCTCAGATAGTATGACCTACCCCTCAACCATTAGGGGGAAGGGTCTCTCTCTCTCCTCAGATAGTATGACCTACCCCTCAACCATTAGGGGGAAGGGTCTCTCTCCCCTCAGATAGTATGACCTACCCCTCAACCATTAGGGGGAAGGGTCTCTCCCTCTCTCTCCTCAGATAGTATGACCTACTCCTCAACCATTAGGGGGAAGGGTCTCTCTCTCTCTCTCTCTCTCTCCTCAGATAGTATGACCTACCCCTCAACCATTAGGGGGAAGGGTCTCTCTCTCTCCCCTCAGATAGTATGACCTACCCCTCAACCATTAGGGGGAAGGGTCTCTCTCTCCCCTCAGATAGTATGACCTACCCCTCAACCATTAGGGGGAAGGGTCTCTCTCTCTCTCTCTCCTCAGATAGTATGACCTACCCCTCAACCATTAGGGGGAAGGGTCTCTCTCTCCCCTCAGATAGTATGACCTACCCCTCAACCATTAGGGGGAAGGGTCTCTCTCTCTCCTCAGATAGTATGACCTACCCCTCAACCATTAGGGGGAAGGGTCTCTCTCTCTCTCCCTCAGATAGTATGACCTACCCCTCAACCATTAGGGGGAAGGGTCTCTCTCTCTCCTCAGATAGTATGACTTACCCTCAACCATTAGGGGGAAGGGTCTCTCTCTCTCCTCAGATAGTATGACCTACCCCTCAACCATTAGGGGGAAGGGTCTCTCTCTCTCTCCTCAGATAGTATGACATACCCCTCAACCATTAGGGGGAAGGGTCTCTCTCTCTCCTCAGATAGTATGACCTACCCCTCAACCATTAGGGGGAAGGGTCTCTCTCTCTCTCTCCTCAGATAGTATGACCTACCCCTCAACCCTTAGGAGGAAGGGTCTCTCTCTCCTCAGATAGTATGACCTACCCCTCAACCATTAGGGGAAGGGTCTCTCTCTCTCTCCTCAGATAGTATGACCTACCCCTCAACCATTAGGAGGAAGGGTCTCTCTCCCCTCAGATAGTATGACCTACCCCTCAACCATTAGGGGGAAGGGTCTCTCTCTCTCCTCAGATAGTATGACCTACCCCTCAACCATTAGGGGGAAGGGTCTCTCTCTCTCCTCAGATAGTATGACCTACCCCTCAACCATTAGGGGGAAGGGTCTCTCTCCCCTCAGATAGTATGACCTACCCCTCAACCATTAGGGGGAAGGGTCTCTCCCTCTCTCTCCTCAGATAGTATGACCTACTCCTCAACCATTAGGGGGAAGGGTCTCTCTCTCTCTCTCTCTCCTCAGATAGTATGACCTACCCCTCAACCATTAGGGGGAAGGGTCTCTCTCTCTCCCCTCAGATAGTATGACCTACCCCTCAACCATTAGGGGGAAGGGTCTCTCTCTCCCCTCAGATAGTATGACCTACCCCTCAACCATTAGGGGGAAGGGTCTCTCTCTCTCTCTCTCTCCTCAGATAGTATGACCTACCCCTCAACCATTAGGGGGAAGGGTCTCTCTCTCCCCTCAGATAGTATGACCTACCCCTCAACCATTAGGGGGAAGGGTCTCTCTCTCTCCTCAGATAGTATGACCTACCCCTCAACCATTAGGGGGAAGGGTCTCTCTCTCTCTCCCCTCAGATAGTATGACCTACCCCTCAACCATTAGGGGGAAGGGTCTCTCTCTCTCCTCAGATAGTATGACTTACCCCTCAACCATTAGGGGGAAGGGTCTCTCTCTCTCCTCAGATAGTATGACCTACCCCTCAACCATTAGGGGGAAGGGTCTCTCTCTCTCTCTCTACTCAGATAGTATGACGTACCCCTCAACCATTAGGGGAAGGGTCTCTCTCTCCCCTCAGATAGTATGACCTACCCCTCAACCATTAGGGGGAAGGGTCTCTCTCTCTCCTCAGATAGTATGACATACCCCTCAACCATTAGGGGGAAGGGTCTCTCTCTCTCCTCAGATAGTATGACCTACCCCTCAACCATTAGGGGGAAGGGTCTCTCTCTCTCTCTCCTCAGATAGTATGACCTACCCCTCAACCATTAGGGGGAAGGGTCTCTCTCTCTCCTCAGATAGTATGACCTACCCCTCAACCATTAGGGGGAAGGGTCTCTCTCTCTCCTCAGATAGTATGACCTACCCCTCAACCATTAGGGGGAAGGGTCTCTCTCTCTCTCCTCAGATAGTATGACATACCCCTCAACCATTAGGGGGAAGGGTCTCTCTCTCTCCTCAGATAGTATGACCTACCCCTCAACCATTAGGGGGAAGGGTCTCTCTCTCTCTCTCCTCAGATAGTATGACCTACCCCTCAACCCTTAGGAGGAAGGGTCTCTCTCTCCTCAGATAGTATGACCTACCCCTCAACCATTAGGGGGAAGGGTCTCTCTCTCTCTCCTCAGATAGTATGACCTACCCCTCAACCATTAGGAGGAAGGGTCTCTCTCCCCTCAGATAGTATGACCTACCCCTCAACCATTAGGGGGAAGGGTCTCTCTCTCTCCTCAGATAGTATGACCTACCCCTCAACCATTAGGGGGAAGGGTCTCTCTCTCTCCTCAGATAGTATGACCTACCCCTCAACCATTAGGGGGAAGGGTCTCTCTCCCCTCAGATAGTATGACCTACCCCTCAACCATTAGGGGGAAGGGTCTCTCCCTCTCTCTCCTCAGATAGTATGACCTACTCCTCAACCATTAGGGGGAAGGGTCTCTCTCTCTCTCTCTCTCCTCAGATAGTATGACCTACCCCTCAACCATTAGGGGGAAGGGTCTCTCTCTCTCCCCTCAGATAGTATGACCTACCCCTCAACCATTAGGGGGAAGGGTCTCTCTCTCCCCTCAGATAGTATGACCTACCCCTCAACCATTAGGGGGAAGGGTCTCTCTCTCTCTCTCTCTCCTCAGATAGTATGACCTACCCCTCAACCATTAGGGGGAAGGGTCTCTCTCTCCCCTCAGATAGTATGACCTACCCCTCAACCATTAGGGGGAAGGGTCTCTCTCTCTCCTCAGATAGTATGACCTACCCCTCAACCATTAGGGGGAAGGGTCTCTCTCTCTCTCCCCTCAGATAGTATGACCTACCCCTCAACCATTAGGGGGAAGGGTCTCTCTCTCTCCTCAGATAGTATGACTTACCCCTCAACCATTAGGGGGAAGGGTCTCTCTCTCCCCTCAGATAGTATGACCTACCCCTCAACCATTAGGGGGAAGGGTCTCTCTCTCCCCTCAGATAGTATGACCTACCCCTCAACCATTAGGGGGAAGGGTCTCTCTCTCTCTCCCCTCAGATAGTATGACCTACCCCTCAACCATTAGGGGGAAGGGTCTCTCTCTCTCCTCAGATAGTATGACCTACCCCTCAACCATTAGGGGGAAGGGTCTCTCTCTCTCTCCTCAGATAGTATGACCTACCCCTCAACCATTAGGGGGAAGGGTCTCTCTCTCTCTCCCCTCAGATAGTATGACCTACCCCTCAACCATTAGGGGGAAGGGTCTCTCTCTCTCTCCCCTCAGATAGTATGACCTACCCCTCAACCATTAGGGGGAAGGGTCTCTCTCTCTCCTCAGATAGTATGACCTACCCCTCAACCATTAGGGGGAAGGGTCTCTCTCTCTCTCCTCAGATAGTATGACCTACCCCTCAACCATTAGGGGGAAGGGTCTCTCTCTCTCCTCAGATAGTATGACCTACCCCTCAACCATTAGGGGGAAGGGTCTCTCTCTCCCCTCAGATAGTATGACCTACCCCTCAAACATTAGGGGGAAGGGTCTCTCTCTCTCCTCAGATAGTATGACCTACCCCTCAACCATTAGGGGGAAGGGTCTCTCTCCCCTCAGATAGTATGACCTACCCCTCAACCATTAGGGGGAAGGGTCTCTCCCTCTCTCTCCTCAGATAGTATGACCTACTCCTCAACCATTAGGGGGAAGGGTCTCTCTCTCTCTCTCTCTCCTCAGATAGTATGACCTACCCCTCAACCATTAGGGGGAAGGGTCTCTCTCTCTCCCCTCAGATAGTATGACCTACCCTCAACCATTAGGGGGAAGGGTCTCTCTCTCCCCTCAGATAGTATGACCTACCCCTCAACCATTAGGGGGAAGGGTCTCTCTCTCTCTCTCTCTCCTCAGATAGTATGACCTACCCCTCAACCATTAGGGGGAAGGGTCTCTCTCTCCCCTCAGATAGTATGACCTACCCCTCAACCATTAGGGGGAAGGGTCTCTCTCTCTCCTCAGATAGTATGACCTACCCCTCAACCATTAGGGGGAAGGGTCTCTCTCTCTCTCCCCTCAGATAGTATGACCTACCCCTCAACCATTAGGGGGAAGGGTCTCTCTCTCTCCTCAGATAGTATGACTTACCCCTCAACCATTAGGGGGAAGGGTCTCTCTCTCCCCTCAGATAGTATGACCTACCCCTCAACCATTAGGGGGAAGGGTCTCTCTCTCCCCTCAGATAGTATGACCTACCCCTCAACCATTAGGGGGAAGGGTCTCTCTCTCTCTCCCCTCAGATAGTATGACCTACCCCTCAACCATTAGGGGGAAGGGTCTCTCTCTCTCCTCAGATAGTATGACCTACCCCTCAACCATTAGGGGGAAGGGTCTCTCTCTCCTCAGATAGTATGACCTACCCCTCAACCATTAGGGGGAAGGGTCTCTCTCTCTCTCCCCTCAGATAGTATGACCTACCCCTCAACCATTAGGGGGAAGGGTCTCTCTCTCTCTCCCCTCAGATAGTATGACCTACCCCTCAACCATTAGGGGGAAGGGTCTCTCTCTCTCCTCAGATAGTATGACCTACCCCTCAACCATTAGGGGGAAGGGTCTCTCTCTCTCTCCTCAGATAGTATGACCTACCCCTCAACCATTAGGGGGAAGGGTCTCTCTCTCTCTCTCTACTCAGATAGTATGACCTAGTATGTCTCTCTCTCTCCTCCCTCTCTCTCCCGTCAGTGTGGCGCAGGGCATCATGGGGGCTGGAGTCCAGGGCTTGTCATTACAGCAGACACATGACAGTATTTTGGTTTGTTGTGAATCTTTTATTTATTTTAATCTTATTTAACTGCAAGTCGATGACAAAACAAATTCAAACTCATTTACAAATGACGGCCGACCGTCGGCCGAACCCGGACGGACGCTGGGCCAATCGTTGAGCTCTACGGGACTCCCAATCGCGACCGGACATGATACAGCCGGGATTCGAACCAGGGACTATAAAAGGGACAGACCGCTGCGCCCCTCGGAAGCCCTTTATTTTGGTTTTGCATATATAGTGTACAAGATGTTTCCTATGGCAAAGACTGTGCAATAAGGCAGAGAGACACACAGGCAGAGAGACAGACACACAGGCAGAGAGACAGACACGCAGGCAGAGAGACACACAGGCAGAGAGACAGACACGCAGGCAGAGAGACAGACACACAGGCAGAGAGACACACAGGCAGAGAGACAGACACGCAGGCAGAGAGACAGACACGCAGGCAGAGAGACACACAGGCAGAGAGACAGACACGCAGGCAGAGAGACAGACACGCAGGCAGAGAGACACACAGGCAGAGAGACACGCAGGCAGAGAGACACGCAGGCAGAGAGACAGACACACAGGCAGAGAGACAGACACGCAGGCAGAGAGACAGACACACAGGCAGAGAGACAGACACGCAGGCAGAGAGACAGACACACAGGCAGAGAGACAGACACACAGGCAGAGAGACACACAGGCAGAGAGACACGCAGGCAGAGAGACAGACACACAGGCAGAGAGACAGACACGCAGGCAGAGAGACACGCAGGCAGAGAGACAGACACACAGGCAGAGAGACAGACACACAGGCAGAGACAGACACAGGCAGAGAGACAGACACGCAGGCAGAGAGACACACAGGCAGAGAGACAGACACACAGGCAGAGAGACACACAGGCAGAGAGACAGACACGCAGGCAGAGAGACAGACACGCAGGCAGAGAGACACGCAGGCAGAGAGACAGACACACAGGCAGAGAGACAGACACACAGGCAGAGACAGACACAGGCAGAGAGACAGACACGCAGGCAGAGAGACACACAGGCAGAGAGACAGACACACAGGCAGAGAGACACACAGGCAGAGAGACAGACACGCAGGCAGAGAGACCACACAGGCAGAGACACACACAGGCAGAGAGACACGCAGGCAGAGAGACAGACACACAGGCAGAGAGACAGACACGCAGGCAGAGAGACAGACACGCAGGCAGAGAGACAGACACGCAGGCAGAGACAGACACACAGGCAGAGAGACAGACACACAGGCAGAGAGACACACAGGCAGAGAGACACACAGGCAGAGAGACAGACACGGCAAGGCAGAGAGACAGACACGCAGGCAGAGAGACAGACACGCAGGCAGAGAGACAGACACGCAGGCAGAGAGACAGACACACAGGCAGAGAGACAGACACACAGGCAGAGAGACAGACACACAGGCAGAGACAGACACAGCAGAGAGACACACAGGCAGAGAGACACACAGGCAGAGAGACACGCAGGCAGAGAGACAGACACACAGGCAGAGAGATCAGACACGCAGGCAGAGAGACAGACACGCAGGCAGAGAGACAGACACACAGGCAGAGACAGACACAGGCAGAGAGACACACAGGCAGAGAGACACACAGGCAGAGAGACAGACACGCAGGCAGAGAGACACACAGGCAGAGAGACAGACACACAGGCAGAGAGACACACAGGCAGAGAGACAGACACGCAGGCAGAGAGACACACAGGCAGAGACACACACAGGCAGAGAGACACGCAGGCAGAGAGACAGACACACAGGCAGAGAGACAGACACGCAGGCAGAGAGACAGACACGCAGGCAGAGAGACAGACACGCAGGCAGAGACAGACACACAGGCAGAGAGACAGACACACAGGCAGAGAGACACACAGGCAGAGAGACACACAGGCAGAGAGACAGACACGCAGGCAGAGAGACAGACACGCAGGCAGAGAGACAGACACGCAGGCAGAGAGACAGACACGCAGGCAGAGAGACAGACACACAGGCAGAGAGACAGACACACAGGCAGAGAGACACACAGGCAGAGACACACAGGCAGAGAGACACACAGGCAGAGAGACACACAGGCAGAGAGACACACAGGCAGAGAGACACACAGGCAGAGAGACACACAGGCAGAGAGACACACAGGCAGAGAGACAGACACGCAGGCAGAGAGACACACAGGCAGAGAGACAGACACGCAGGCAAAGAGACAGACAGACAGGCAGAGAGACAGACACACAGGCAGAGAGACAGACAGACAGGCAGAGAGACAGACACGCAGGCAGAGAGACAGACAGACAGGCAGAGAGACAGACACATCTGGCTGCAATAGTAACTGTGTATATTGGACTGTTGTGTGGAGTATCGGCCCAGAGAGGACAGAGAAACCCCCCCCCCCCCCATTTCTCCAGTTTAGTTTAGGAGAACAGTCCTCTGGATTCAGTGTTCTGGTAGAGCCAGTGGATGAGGGAGGAGAGGGGAGGACATCGCTTGCCCCAGTCTGGGCCCCTCTCTGGTGGGGACGTCCACACCCTGTCCATCTCTCTGGCCATCTCTCGGGCCATCTCTCGGGCCATCTGTGTCGGCAGCGGAGTGTGTGTGAGGGTCCAGGTTGAAGTCCCCGTGCGTTGTGTGTGTGTGTATTCCCAGCGCGGTGAGGAGTGTGTGCAGGTGTGTGACGGCGTTCCGCAGTCCGTTCCTCTCCTCCTCCAGGTCGAACACCTGTTCTCTCAGCAGAGCCTCTGATTGGGCCAGCCCCTCCACCTGGCCTTCCAGACGACACACACGAGCCTGGGACCCTGGAGAGACACAAAACATGTGTGTTTAGTGAGTGTGTGTGTTTAGTGAGTGTGTGTGTTTAGTGAGTGTGTGTGTGTTTAGTGAGTGTGTGTGTGTTTAGTGAGTGTGTGTGTGTTTAGTGAGTGGTGTGTGTGTTTAGTGAGTGTGTGTGTGTTTAGTGAGTGTGTTGTGCGTGTGTTTAGTGAGTGTGTGTGTGTTTAGTGAGTGTGTGTGGTGTTAGTGGCTGTGTGCTGGTTTAGTGTGTGGAATGTGTGTTGTTTAGTGAGTGTGTGTGTGTGTTTAGTGAGTGTGTGTGGTGTTTAGTGAGTTGTGTGTGTAAGTTTTAGTGTGTGTGGTGTGTGTGTGTTTAGTGAGTGTGTGCTGTTTTAGTGAGTGTGTGTGTGTGTGTGTGTGTGTGTTTAGTGAGTGTGTGTGTGTGTGTTTAGTGTGTGTGTGTGTTTAGTGTGTGTGTTTAGTGTGTGTGTGTGTTTAGTGTGTGTGTTTAGTGTTTGTGTGTGTTTAGTGTGTGTGTTTAGTGAGTGTGTGTGTTTAGTGTGTGTGTGTGTGTGTGTTTAGTGAGTGTGTGTGTTTAGTGAGTGTGTGTGTTTAGTGAGTGTGTGTGTTTAGTGTGTGTGTGTGTGTGTGTTTAGTGAGTGTGTGTGTTTAGTGTGTGTGTGTTTAGTGTGTGTGTGTTTAGTGAGTGTGTTTAGTGTGTGTGTGTGTGTTTAGTGTGTGTGTGTGTTTAGTGTGTGTGTTTAGTGTGTGTGTTTAGTGTGTGTGTGTGTTTAGTGTGTGTGTGTGTGTTTAGTGTGTGTGTGTGTTTAGTGTGTGTGTTTAGTGTGTGTGTTTAGTGTGTGTGTGTGTTTAGTGTGTGTGTGTGTTTAGTGTGTGTGTTTAGTGTGTGTGTGTGTGTGTGTTTAGTGTGTGTGTGTGTGTGTGTGTGTGTTTAGTGTGTGTGTTTAGTGAGTGTGTGTGTTTAGTGTGTGTGTGTGTGTTTATTGTGTGTGTTTAGTGTGTGTGTGTGTGTGTTAGTGTGTGTGTGTGTTTAGTGTGTGTGTTTAGTGTGTGTGTGTGTGTGTGTTTAGTGTGTGTGTTTAGTGAGTGTGTGTGTTTATTGTGTGTGTGTGTGTGTGTGTGTGTTTAGTGTGTGTGTGTGTTTAGTGAGTGTGTGTGTTTAGTGTGTGTGTGTGTGTTTAGTGAGTGTGTGTGTTTAGTGTGTGTGTGTTTAGTGTGTGTGTTTAGTGAGTGTGTTTAGTGTGTGTGTGTGTTTAGTGTGTGTGTGTGTTAGTTGTGTGTGTGTTTAGTGTGTGTGTGTGTTTAGTGTGTGTGTTTAGTGTGTGTGTTTAGTGTGTGTGTTTAGTGTGTGTGTTTAGTGTGTGTGTGTGTGTTTAGTGTTGTGTGTGTGTTTAGTGAGTGTGTGTGTGTTTAGTGAGTGTGTGTGTTTTAGTGAGTGTGTGTGTTTAGTGTGTGTGTGTGTTTAGTGTGTGTGTTTAGTGTGTGTGTTTAGTGTGTGTGTTTAGTGTGTGTGTTTAGTGTGTGTGTTTAGTGTGTGTGTTTAGTGTGTGTGTTTAGTGTGTGTGTTTAGTGAGTGTGTGTTTAGTGAGTGTGTGTGTTTAGTGAGTGTGTGTGTTTAGTGAGTGTGTGTGTTTAGTGAGTGTGTGTGTTTAGTGAGTGTGTGTTTAGTGTGTGTGTTTAGTGAGTGTGTGTGTTTAGTGTGTGTGTTTAGTGAGTGTGTGTGTTTAGTGTGTGTGTTTAGTGAGTGTGTGTGTTTAGTGTGTGTGTGTTTAGTGTGTGTGTGTGTTTAGTGAGTGTGTGTGTTTAGTGAGTGTGTGTGTTTAGTGTGTGTGTTTAGTGTGTGTGTGTGTTTAGTGTGTGTGTTTAGTGAGTGTGTGTGTTTAGTGAGTGTGTGTGTTTAGTGAGTGTGTTTAGTGTGTGTGTGTGTTTAGTGAGTGTGTGTGTTTAGTGTGTGTGTTTAGTGTGTGTGTGTGTTTAGTGTGTGTGTTTAGTGTGTGTGTTTAGTGTGTGTGTTAGTGAGTGTGTGTGTTTAGTGTGTGTGTTTAGTGTGTGTGTTTAGTGTGTGTGTTTAGTGTGTGTGTTTAGTGTGTGTGTTTAGTGTGTGTGTGTGTGTGTGTGTGTTTAGTGAGTGTGTGTGTTTAGTGTGTGTGTGTGTGTTTAGTGAGTGTGTGTGTTTAGTGTGTGTGTGTTTAGTGTGTGTGTGTTTAGTGAGTGTGTTTAGTGTGTGTGTGTGTGTTTAGTGTGTGTGTGTGTTTAGTGTGTGTGTTTAGTGTGTGTGTTTAGTGTGTGTGTGTGTTTAGTGTGTGTGTGTGTGTTTAGTGTGTGTGTGTGTGTTTAGTGTGTGTGTGTGTTTAGTGTGTGTGTTTAGTGTGTGTGTGTGTTTAGTGTGTGTGTGTGTTTAGTGTGTGTGTTTAGTGTGTGTGTGTGTGTGTTTAGTGTGTGTGTGTGTGTGTGTGTGTTTGTGTGTGTGTTTAGTGAGTGTGTGTGTTTAGTGTGTGTGTGTGTTTATGTGTGTGTGTGTAGTGTGTGTGTGTGGTTGTGGTGTTTGGTTATGTGTGTGTGTGTTTAGTGTGTGTGTTTAGTGGTGTGTGTGTGTGTGTGTAGTGTGTGTGTTTAGTGAGTGTGTGTGTTTATTGGTTGTGTGTGTTGTGTGTGTGTTTAGTGTGTGGTGTGTGTTTAGTGAGTGTGTGTGTTTAGTGTGTGTGTGTTGTTTAGTGAGTGTGTGTGTTTAGTGTGTGTGGTGTTAGGGTGTGTGTTTAGTGAGTGTGTTTAGTGTGTGGTGTGTTTAGTGTGTGTGTGTGTTTGTGTGTGTGTGTGTTTGTGGTGTGGGTGTGTTTAGTTGTGTGTGTGTGTTTAGTGTGTGTGTGAGTGTGTGTTTAGTGTGTGTGTGTGTGTGTTTAGTGTGTGGTGTGTGTTAGTGAGTGTGTGGTTTAGTGTTTGTGGGGGGTTGTGTGTGTGTTTAGTGTGTGTGTGTGTTTAGTGGTGTGTTTAGTGGTGTTGTTTAGTGTGTTGGTGGTGTTTTAGTTGTGTGTGTTTAGTGTGTGTGTTTAGTCTGTGTGTGTGTTTAGTGTGTGTGTGTGGTGTGTTTAGTGAGTGTGTGTTTAGTGAGTGTGTGTGTTTAGTGAGTGTGTGTGTTTAGTGAGTGTGTGTGTTTAGTGAGTGTGTGTGTTTAGTGAGTGTGTGTGTTTAGTGTGTGTGTTTAGTGAGTGTGTGTGTTTAGTGTGTGTGTTTAGTGAGTGTGTGTGTTTGTGTGTGTGTGTTTAGTGTGTGTGTGTGTTTAGTGTGTGTGTGTTTAGTGTGTGTGTGTGTTTAGTGAGTGTGTGTGTTTAGTGAGTGTGTGTGTTTAGTGTGTGTGTTTAGTGTGTGTGTGTGTTTAGTGTGTGTGTTTAGTGAGTGTGTGTGTTTAGTGAGTGTGTTTAGTGTGTGTGTGTGTTTAGTGAGTGTGTGTGTTTAGTGTGTGTGTTTAGTGTGTGTGTGTGTGTTTAGTGTGTGTGTTTAGTGTGTGTGTTTAGTGTGTGTGTTTAGTGAGTGTGTGTGTTTAGTGTGTGTGTTTAGTGTGTGTGTTTAGTGTGTGTGTTAGTGTGTGTGTTTAGTGTGTGTGTTTGGGGTGTGGTGTTAGTGTGTGTGTGTGTGTGTGTGTTTAGTGTGTGTGTGTGTTCGTGTGTGTGTGTGTTTAGTGTGTGTGTTTGGTGTGTGTGTGTGTTTAGTGTGTGTTTAGTGTGTGTGTGTTTAGTGTGTGTGTTTAGTGAGTGTGTTTAGTGGTGTGTGTGTTTAGTGTGTGTTTAGTGTGTGTGTGTGTTTAGTGTGTGTTTAGTGAGTGTGTGTGTTTAGTGTGTGTGTGTGTTTGTGTGTGTGTGTGTGTTGTTTAGTGTGTGTGTGTGTTTTAGTGTGTGTGTGTGTGTGTTTAGGTGTGTGTGGTGTGTTTAGTGTGTGTGGTGTGTTTAGTGAGGTGTGTGTTTAGTGAGTGTGTGTGTTTAGGTGTGTGGTGTTTAGTGTGTGTGTTTAGTGTGTGTGTTTAGTGTGTGTGTTTAGTGTGTGTGTGTTTTGTGTGTGTGTTTAGTGTGTGTGTTTAGTGTGTGTGTTTAGTGTGTGTGTTTAGTGTGTGTGTGTGTTTGGTGTGTTTTAGGTGTGTGTGTGTGTTTAGTGAGTGTGTGTTAGTGGTGTGTGTGTGTTTAGTGGTGTGTGTTTAGTGAGTGTGGTGTTTAGTGAGTGTGTGTGTTTAGTGAGTGTGTGTGTTTAGTGAGTGGTGTGTAGTGAGTGTGTGTGTTTAGTGTGTGTGTTTAGTGAGTGGGTGTGTTTAGTGTGGTGTTTAGTGATGTGTGTGGTTTAGTGTGTGTGTGTTTAGTGTGTGGTGTGTTTATGAGTGTGTGTGTTTAGTGAGTGTGTGTTGTTTGTGTGTGTGTTGTGTGTGTGTGTGTTTAGGTGTGTGTGTTTAGTGAGTGTGTGTGTTTAGTGGTGTGTGTGTTTAGTGGGTGTTTAGTGTGTGTGTGTGTGTGTTTAGTGAGTGTGTGTGTTTAGTGTGTGTGTTAGTGTGGTTGTGAGTTGTGTGTGTGTTTTAGTGTGTGGTTGTGTGTGTGTTTAGTGAGTGTGTGTGTTTAGTGTGTGTGTTTTAGGGGGTGTGTTTGTGTGGTGTTTAGTGTGTGTGTGTTTAGTGTGTTGTGTTTAGTGTGTGTTTAGTGTGTGTGTGTGTGTGTGTGTTTAGTGTGTGTGTGTGTTTCGTGTGTGTGTGTGTTTAGTGTGTGTGTTTGGTGTGTGTGTGTTTAGTGTGTGTGTTTAGTGTGTGTGTGTGTTAGTGTGTGTGTTTAGTGAGTGTGTTAGTGAGTGTGTGTGTTAGTGTGGTGTGTGTGTTTAGTGTGTGTGTTTAGTGAGTGTGTGTGTGTGTAGTGAGTGGTGGTTTAGTGTGTGTGTTAGTGTGTGTGTGTTTAGTGTGTGTGTTTAGTGTGTGTGTTTAGTGTGTGTGGGTATTTACTGTGTGTGTGTGTTTAGTGTGTGTGTTTAGTGTGTGTGTTTAGTGTGTGTGTGTTTAGTGTGTGTGTTTAGTGGTGTGTTGTGTTTAGTGTGTGTGTGTGTTTAGTGTGTGTGTGTGTGTGTAGTGTGTGTGTTTAGTGTGTGTGTGTTTAGTGTGTGTGTGTGTTTAGTGTGTGTGTTTAGTGTGTGTGTTTAGTGTGTGTGTTTAGTGAGTGTGTGTGTTTAGTGAGTGTGTGTGTTTAGTGTGTGTGTTTAGTGTGTGTGTGTGTTTAGTGTGTGTGTTTAGTGAGTGTGTTTAGTGAGTGTGTTTAGTGTGTGTGTGTGTTTAGTGTGTGTGTTTGTGTGTGTGTGTGTGTGTTTAGTGTGTGTGTTAGTGAGTGTGTGTGTTTAGTGTGTGTGTGTGTTAGTGTGTGTGTTTAGTGAGTGTTGTGTGTTTAGTGAGTGTGTGTGTTTAGTGTGTGTGTTTAGTGAGTGTGTGTGTTTAGTGTGGTGTTTAGTGAGTGTGTGTGTGTTTAGTTGTGTGTGGTGTGTTTAGTGTGTGTGTTTAGTGTGGTGTGTGTGTTTAGTGTGTGTGTTTAGTGAGTGTGTGTGTTTAGTGTGTGTGTGTGTTTAGTGTGTGTGTTTAGTGTGTGTGTGTGTTTAGTGTGTGTGTGTGTTTAGTGTGTGTGTTTAGTGAGTGTGTGTTGTGGTGTTTAGTGTGTGTGTTTAGTGTGTGTGTGTGTTTAGTGGTGTGTGTTAGTGTGTGTGTGTGTTTAGTGTGTGTGTTTAGTGTGTGTGTGTGTTTAGTGTGGTGTGTGTTTTAGTGTGTTGTGGTTTAGTGTGTGGTGTAGTGTGTGTGTGTGTTTAGTGTGTGTGGTTAGTGTGTGTGTTTAGTGTGTGTGTTTAGTGTGTGTGTTTAGTGTGTGTGTTTAGTGTGTGTGTGTGTTTAGTGTGTGTGTTTAGTGTGTGTGTGTGTTTAGTGTGTGTGTTTAGTGTGTGTCTGTGTTTAGTGTGTGTGTTTAGTGTGTGTGTGTGTTTAGTGTGTGTGTGTGTTTAGTGTGTGGTTTAGTGTGTGTGTTAGTGTGTGTGTGTGGTTTAGTGAGTGTGTTTAGTGAGTGTGTGTTTAGTGATGTGTGTGTTTAGGGTGTGTGTGTTTAGTGAGTGTGTGTGTTTAGTGTGTGTGTTTAGTGTGTGTGTTTAGTGTGTGTGTTTAGTGTGTGTGTGTGTTTAGTGTGTGTGTTTAGTGTGTGTGTGTGTTTAGTGTGTGTGTTTAGTGTGTGTGTTTAGTGAGTGTGTGTGTGTGTTTAGTGTGTGTGTGTGTTTAGTGTGTGTGTTTAGTGTGTGTGTGTTTAGTGTGTGTGTTTAGTGTGTGTGTGTGTGTGTTTTAGTGTGTGTGTGTGTTTAGTGTGTGTGTTTAGTGTGTGTGTGTGTTTAGTGTGTGTGTTTAGTGTGTGTGTGTGTTTAGTGTGTGTGTTTAGTGTGTGTGTGTGTTTAGTGTGTGTGTTTAGTGTGTGTGTGTGTTTAGTGTGTGTGTTAGTGTGTGTGTGTGTTTAGTGTGTGTGTTTAGTGTGTGTGTGTGTTTAGTGTGTGTGTTTAGTGAGTGTGTTTAGTGAGTGTGTGTGTTTAGTGTGTGTGTGTTTAGTGTGTGTGTGTGTTTAGTGTGTGTGTGTGTGTTTAGTGTGTGTGTTTAGTGAGTGTGTTTAGTGAGTGTGTGTTTAGTGAGTGTGTGTGTTTAGTGAGTGTGTGTGTTTAGTGAGTGTGTGTGTGTGTGTGTTTAGTGAGTGTGTGTGTTTAGTGAGTGTGTGTGTTTAGTGTGTGTGTTTAGTGTGTGTGTTTAGTGTGTGTGTGTGTTTAGTGTGTGTGTGTGTTTAGTGTGTGTTTAGTGTGTGTGTGTGTGTGTTTAGTGTGTGTGTTTAGTGTGTGTGTGTGTGTGTGTGTGTGTGTGTTTAGTGTGTGTGTTTAGTGTGTGTGTGTGTGTGTTTAGTGTGTGTGTTTAGTGTGTGTGTGTGTTTACCTGTAGTTCCTCCAGCAGGTCGAGGTTTTGCTGTCGGAGGCTCTGATTGGTGCGTTCCAGCTGGGCGGTGCGCTGCGATTGGCTGAGGTGAGCGGGCGTGTCACACAGCTCGTCCTGTAAGACGTGGTACTCCACCTCGTACGCCTGCAGCTGATTGGACAGGTCCATCTCACACACCTACGCACGCACACACACACACACAGAATGTCAGATAGGATGAAGTCCTGATTGTCAGTTACAGTCAGTATCTAAGTTTACACACAGCTGCCTGGCGCTCAGTGGGGGGGGGGGGGGCCCTGAAGAGATCTTTCAGTCTGGCTCTCAGGGGGAGGGGCCCTGAAGAGGTCATTCAGTCAGGCTCTCGGGGGGGGGGGCTGAAGAGGTCATTCAGTCTGGCTCTCAGGGGGGGGGGGGGCCCTGAAGAGGTCATTCAGTCTGGCTCTCAGGGGGAGGGGCCCTGAAGAGGTAATTCAGTCTGGCTCTCAGGGGGAGGGGCCCTGAAGAGGTCATTCAGTCAGGCTCTCAGGGGGGGGGGCCCTGAAGAGGTCATTCAGTCAGGCTCTCAGGGGGAGGGGCCCTGAAGAGGTCATTCAGTCTGGCTCTCAGGGGGAGGGGCCCTGAAGAGGTCATTCAGTCTGGCTCTCAGGGGGAGGGGCCCTGAAGAGGTCATTCAGTCTGGTACTCTGAACAGAGAGGATGGAAAGGCATCAACATGGAAACCCCAGTGGTGACGTAGATGACTCCATTCCATGGATTCCGTTCCAACCTTTACTCTGAGCCTGTCCTCCCCAATGAAGGCGCCACCAGCCGCCTGGGGTGTGTAATTGCTGTACCTAAGTTGTTGAATTATCGGTAGTGTCCTCAGGCCTCCTGAAACAGACTGGCTGAACCTAGAGAGCGTGTATATGTGTGTGTGTGTGTGTGTGTGTGTGTTGAATTATCGGTAGTGTCCTCAGGCCTCCTGAAACAGACTGGCTGAACCTATTAGAGTGTGTGTCTCTCTCTCGGTGTGAGTCTGTGAGTCAGTGTGTGAGCATGTTTCTTTGTGTGTGAGTGAAGAGAGAGTGTGAGAGTGTGAGAGTGTGTGTGTGTGTGTGTGTGTGTGTGTGTGTGTGTAATAAGGGTAAAGTTCTCTGTTTCCAGGAAGTAGTGTTTTGAGAGCACCACTCCCCTGCCTCCAGAATACCTGGAAATCACCCGCTGTCCTCTCTGTGTCTCGATGTGTCCTCCACTGTCTGTCCTCTCTGTGTCTCGATGTGTCCTCCACTGTCTGTCCTCCACTGTCTGTCCTCCACTGTCTGTCCTCCACTGTCTGTCCTCTCTGTGTCTCGATGTGTCCTCCACTGTCTGTCCTCTCTGTGTCTCGATGTGTCCTCCACTGTCTGTCCTCTCTGTGTCTTGATGTATCCTCCACTGTCTGTCCTCCACTGTCTGTCCTCTCTGTCTGTCCTCCACTGTCTGTCCTCTCTGTGTCTCGATGTGTCCTCCACTGTCTGTCCTCCACTGTCTGTCCTCTCTATGTCTCGATGTGTCCTCCACTGTCTGTCCTCTGTGTCTCGATGTGTCCTCCACTGTCTGTCCTCTCTATGTCTCGATGTGTCCTCCACTGTCTGTCCTCTGTCTGTCCTCCACTGTCTGTCCTCTCTGTGTCTCGATGTGTCCTCCACTGTCTGTCCTCCACTGTCTGTCCTCCACTGTCTGTCCTCTCTATGTCTCGATGTGTCCTCCACTGTCTGTCCTCTCTGTGTCTCGATGTGTCCTCCACTGTCTGTCCTCCACTGTCTGTCCTCTCTGTGTCTCGATGTGTCCTCCACTGTCTGTCCTCTCTGTGTCTCGATGTGTCCTCCACTGTCTGTCCTCTCTGTGTCTCGATGTGTCCTCCACTGTCTGTCCTCTGTGTCTCGATGTGTCCTCCACTGTCTGTCCTCCACTGTCTGTCCTCCACTGTCTGTCCTCTCTATGTCTCGATGTGTCCTCCACTGTCTGTCCTCCACTGTCTGTCCTCTGTCTGTCCTCCACTGTCTGTCCTCTCTGTGTCTCGATGTGTCCTCCACTGTCTGTCCTCCACTGTCTGTCCTCCACTGTCTGTCCTCTCTATGTCTCGATGTGTCCTCCACTGTCTGTCCTCTCTGTGTCTCGATGTGTCCTCCACTGTCTGTCCTCCACTGTCTGTCCTCCACTGTCTGTCCTCTCTATGTCTCGATGTGTCCTCCACTGTCTGTCCTCTCTGTGTCTCGATGTGTCCTCCACTGTCTGTCCTCCACTGTCTGTCCTCCACTGTCTGTCCTCTGTGTCTCGATGTGTCCTCCACTGTCTGTCCTCTGTGTCTTGATGTGTCCTCCACTGTCTGTCCTCCACTGTCTGTCCTCCACTGTCTGTCCTCTCTATGTCTCGATGTGTCCTCCACTGTCTGTCCTCTCTCTGTCTCGATGTGTCCTCCACTGTCTGTCCTCCACTGTCTGTCCTCCACTGTCTGTCCTCTACTGTCTGTCCTCCACTGTCTGTCCTCTCTGTGTCTCGATGTGTCCTCCACTGTCTGTCCTCTCTGTCTCGATGTGTCCTCCACTGTCTGTCCTCTCTGTCTCGATGTGTCCTCCACTGTCTGTCCTCCACTGTCTGTCCTCCACTGTCTGTCCTCCACTGTCTGTCCTCCACTGTCTGTCCTCCACTGTCTGTCCTCCACTGTCTGTCCTCTCTGTGTCTCGATGTGTCCTCCACTGTCTGTCCTCTCTGTGTCTCGATGTGTCCTCCACTGTCTGTCCTCCACTGTCTGTCCTCTCTGTCTGTCCTCCACTGTCTGTTGTTAATAAAGTGTCTGTGTTCTCTACTGTCTGTTGTTAATATAGTGTCTGTGTTCTCTACTGTCTGTTGTTAATATAGTGTCTGTGTTCTCCACTGTCTGTTGTTAATATAGTGTCTGTGTTCTCTACTGTCTGTTGTTAATATAGTGTCTGTGTTCTCCACTGTCTGTTGTTAATATAGTGTCTGTGTTCTCCACTGTCTGTTGTTAATATAGTGTCTGTGTTCTCCACTGTCTGTTGTTAATATAGTGTCTGTGTTCTCCACTGTCTGTTGTTAATATAGTGTCTGTGTTCTCCACTGTCTGTTGTTAATATATTACCTAACCAGTCCCAGGTTAGGTAATGTAGTCTACTATAGCCCCCCACCAGTCCCAGGTTAGGTAATGTAGTCTACTATAGACTCCCCCCCCCACCCCACCAGTCTACCTGGTTGATGGTCTTCTCCATCTGGACTAGTCCCAGGTTAGGTAATGTAGTCTACTATAGACCCCCCCCACTAGTCCCAGGTTAGGTAATGTAGTCTACTATAGACCCAACCACCAGTCCCAGGTTAGGTAATATAGTCTACTATAGACCCCCACCAGTCCCAGGTTAGGTAATGTAGTCTACTATAGACCCCCACCCACCACCAGTCCCAGGTTAGGTAGTGTAGTCTACTATAGACCCCCCCCCACCAGTCCCAGGTTAGGTAATGTAGTCTACTATAGACCCCCCCACCAGTCTACCTGGTTGATGGTCTTCTCCATCTGGACTAGTCCCATGTTAGGTAATGTAGTCTACTATAGACCCCCCCCACCCGTCTACCTGGTTGATGGTCTTCTCCATCTGGACTAGTCCCAGGTTAGGTAATGTAGTCTCCTATAGACCCCCACCAGTCCCAGGTTAGGTAATGTAGTCTACTATAGACCCCCCCCCCCCCCCACCAGTCCCAGGTTAGGTAGTGTAGTCTACTATAGACCCCCCCCCCCCACCAGTCCCAGGTTAGGTAATGTAGTCTACTATAGACCCCCCCCCCCCCACCAGTCCCAGGTTAGGTAATGTAGTCTACTATAGACCCCCACCAGTCTACCTGGTTGATGGTCTTCTCCATCTGGACTAGTCCCAGGTTAGGTAATGTAGTCTACTATAGCCCCCCACCAGTCCCAGGTTAGGTAATGTAGTCTACTATAGACCCCCCCCCCCACCCCACCAGTCTACCTGGTTGATGGTCTTCTCCATCTGGACTAGTCCCAGGTTAGGTAATGTAGTCTACTATAGACCCCCCCACTAGTCCCAGGTTAGGTAATGTAGTCTCCTATAGACCCCCACCAGTCCCAGGTTAGGTAATGTAGTCTACTATAGACCCAACCACCAGTCCCAGGTTAGGTAATATAGTCTACTATAGACCCCCACCAGTCCCAGGTTAGGTAATGTAGTCTACTATAGACCCCCACCCACCACCAGTCCCAGGTTAGGTAGTGTAGTCTACTATAGACCCCCCCCCCCCCCCACCAGTCCCAGGTTAGGTAATGTAGTCTACTATAGACCCCCCCCACCCGTCTACCTGGTTGATGGTCTTCTCCATCTGGACTAGTCCCAGGTTAGGTAATGTAGTCTCCTATAGACCCCCACCAGTCCCAGGTTAGGTAATGTAGTCTACTATAGACCCCCCCCCCCCCCCCCACCAGTCCCAGGTTAGGTAATGTAGTCTACTATAGACCCCCACCAGTCTACCTGGTTGATGGTCTTCTCCATCTGGACTAGTCCCAGGTTAGGTAATGTAGTCTACTATAGCCCCCCACCCCACCAGTCTACCTGGTTGATGGTCTTCTCCATCTGGACTAGTCCCAGGTTAGGTAATGTAGTCTACTATAGACCCCCCCCACTAGTCCCAGGTTAGGTAATGTAGTCTACTATAGACCTCCTCCCCCCACCAGTCTACCTGGTTGATGGTCTTCTCCATCTGGACTAGTCCCAGGTTAGGTAATGTAGTCTTGATGAAGTCCACTATAGACTCCAGACTGTCGTGCTGTAGGATCAAGGGCTTGTGACTACCCAGAAGACTTAGCGACACCTTGAAGATCACCTCCGAACCCTGGAGAAACAACATGTCTGGAGGAGAGAGAGACAGAGAGACAGAGAGAGAGAGACAGAGACACAGAGAGAGAGACAGAGAGAGAGACAGAGAGAGAGACAGAGACACAGAGAGACAGAGAGAGAGACAGAGACACAGAGAGACAGAGAGAGAGACAGAGAGACAGAGAGAGAGACAGAGAGAGAGACAGAGAGAGAGACAGAGAGACAGAGAGACAGAGAGAGAGACAGAGAGAGACAGACAGAGAGACAGAGAGAGAGAGACAGAGAGAGAGAGACAGAGAGAGAGAGACAGAGAGAGAGAGACAGACAGAGACAGACAGACAGACAGAGCGAGAGAGAGAGAAACACAGACAGAGAGACAGACAGACAGACAGACAGACAGGGATATCAGACAACAGATTAGAATCAGGAAACACTGTTCTGATATTACTTACAGACAGACAGACAGACAGACAGGGATATCAGACAACAGATTAGAATCAGGAAACACTGTTCTGATATTACAGACAGACAGACAGACGCACGCAGGTGACAGAGCAGGTGTGAGGGAGGACAACACAACAGCAGGTGTGACGGAGGGAGGACAACACAACAGCAGGTGTGACGGAGGGAGGACAACACAACAGCAGGTCTGACGGAGGGAGGACAACAGAACAGCAGGTCAAATCAAATCAAATCAAATGTAATGTCCCCCCCTGTGACGGAGGGGGGACAACACAACAGCAGGTGTGACGGAGGGAGGACAACACAACAGCAGGTGTGACGGAGGGAGGACAACACAACACAACAGCAGGTGTGACGGAGGGAGGACAACACAACAGCAGGTCTGACGGAGGGGGGACAACACAACAGCAGGTGTGACAGAGGGAGGACAACACAACAGCAGGTGTGACGGAGGGAGGACAACACAACAGCAGGTGTGACGGAGGGAGGACAACACAACAGCAGGTGTGACGGAGGGAGGACAACACAACAGCAGGTGTGACGGAGGGAGGACAACACAACAGCAGGTGTGACAGAGGGAGGACAACACAACAGCAGGTGTGACAGAGGGAGGACAACAGGCCAGCAGACTGAAGACTGTGAAATCTGACCCCAGGCCAGCAGACTGAAGACTGTGAAATCTGAACCCAGGCCAGCAGACTGAAGACTGTGAAATCTGACCCCAGGCCAGCAGACTGAAGACTGTGAAATCTGACCCCAGGCCAGCAGACTGTGAAATCTGAACCCAGGCCAGCAGACTGAAGACTGTGAAATCTGACCCCAGGCCAGCAGACTGAAGACTGTGAAATCTGACCCAAGGCCAGCAGACTGAAGACTGTGAAATCTGACCCCAGGCCAGCAGACTGAAGACTGTGAAATCTGACCCCAGGCCAGCAGACTGAAGACTGTGAAATCTGAACCCAGGCCAGCAGACTGAAGACTGTGAAATCTGAACCCAGGACAGCAGACTGAAGACTGTGAAATCTGACCCCAGGCCAGCAGACTGTGAAATCTGACCCCAGGCCAGCAGACTGAAGACTGTGTCCTTTTTGTCAACAGAAGTTACAAGGAAACATTCTGGAACAAGAGGACAACTTACACACACCTCCTCCTAATACACCTCCTCCTCATACACCTCCTCCTCGCACCTCCTTCTCACACACCTCCTCCTCATACACCTCCTCCTCACACACTCCTCCCTCGCACCTCCTTCTCACACACCTCCTCCTCATACACCTCCTCCTCACACACCTCCTCCTCGCACCTCCTTCTCACACACCTCCTCCTCACACACCTCCTCCTCACACACCTCCTCACACACCTCCTCCTCATACATCTCCTCCTCACACACCTCACACACCTCCTCCTCACACACCTCCTCCTCACACACCTCCTCCTCACACACCTCCTCCTCACACACCTCCTCCTCATACACCTCCTCCTCATACACCTCCTCACACACCTCCTCCTCACACACCTCCTCACACACCTCCTCCTCACACACCTCCTCCTAACACACCTCCTCCTCATACACCTCCTCACACACCTCCTCACACACCTCCTCCTCACACACCTCCTCCTCATACACCTCCTCACACACCTCCTCCTCACACACCTCCTCCTCATACACCTCCTCCTCACACACCTCCTCCTCACACACCTCCTCCTCATACACCTCACACACCTCCTCACACACCTCCTCCGCATACACCTCCTCACACACCTCCTCACACACCTCCTCCTCACACACCTCCTCCTCACACACCTCCTCCTCATACACCTCACACACCTCCTCCTCACACACCTCCTCCTCACACACCTCCTCATACACCTCCTCATACACCCTCCTCACACACCTCCTCATACACCTCCTCCTCACACACCTCACACACCTCCTCCACACACCTCCTCCTCACACACCTCCTCATCACACCTCCTCCTCACACACCTCCTCACACACACCTCCTCCTCACACACCTCCTCCTCATACACCTCCTCCTCACACCTCCTCATACACCTCCTCCTCACACACCTCCTCCTCATACACCTCCATCTCATACACCTCCTCCTCACACACCTCCTCCTCACACACCTCCTCCTCACACACCTCACACACCTCCTCCTCACACACCTCCTCATACACCTCCTCCTCACACACCTCCTCCTCACACACCTCCTCCACCTCACACACCTCCTCCTCATACACCTCCTCACACAACTCCTCCTCACACAACTCCTCCTCACACACCCTCCTCCTCACACACCCTCCTCCTCATACACCTCCTCACACACCTCCTCCTCACACACCTCCTCCTCCTCACACACCTCCTCCTCACACACCTCCTCCTCACACACCTCACACACCTCCTCCTCACACACCTCCTCCTCACACCACTCCTCCTCACACACCTCCTCCTCACACACCTCCACCTCACACACCTCACACACCTCCACCTCATACACCTCCACCTCATACACCTCCACCTCATACACCTCCACCTCATACACCTCCTCCTCATACACCTCCTCCTCACACACCTCCACCTCACACACCTCCACCTCACACACCTCCTCCTCACACACCTCCTCCTCACACACCTCCTCCTCACACACCTCCTCCTCATACACCTCCACCTCATACACCTCCACCTCACACACCTCCTCCTCACACACCTCCTCCTCACACACCTCCACCTCACACCCTCATACACCTCCTCCTCATACACCTCCTCCTCATACACCTCCTCCTCACACACCTCCTCCTCACACACCTCCTCCTCACACACCTCCTCCTTCTCCTCTACCCCTTTCCATTCCTACTAAAGACACTCAACATTACTCTCTGTTTTCTGAACAAATACAGGTAACTAACCAACCACCCTGGCTACGAAGCCTAGAGGTAACTAACCAACCACCCTGGCTACGAAGCCCAGAGGTAACTTACCAAACACCCTGGCTACGAAGCCCAGAGGTAACTTACCAACCACCCTGGCTACGAAGCCCAGAGGTAACTTACCAAACACCCTGGCTCTGAAGCCCAGAGGTAACTTACCAAACACCCTGGCAACGAAGCCCAGAGATAACTTACCAACCACCCTGGCTACGAAGCATAGAGGTAACTTACCAACCACCCTGGCTACGAAGCCCAGAGGTAACTTACCAAACACCCTGGCTCTGAAGCCCAGAGGTAACTTACCAACACCCTGGCAACGAAGCCCAGAGATAACTTACCAAACACCCTGGCAACGAAGCCCAGAGGGAAGTGCGAGGCGAAGGCCGTGAGGAACCAGGGAGCAGCGTAGAGAGACGGTCCTATCTCATGCTGTTCCAGATGGACGTACAGGTCTCTGTGGTAGTCATGGAGGAGACGGGACAGCTGGTACATCTGAATCTGGTGTGGGGGGGGGGAGATGGGGGGGAGACGGGTCAGCTGGTACATCTGAATCTGGTGTGGGGGGGGGGGTCAGCTGGTACATCTGAATCTGGTGGGGGGGGGAGACGGGTCAGCTGGTACATCTGAATCTGGTGGGGGGGGGGGGGGGGGAGACGGGTCAGCTGGTACATCTGAATCTGGTGGGGGGGGGGGGGGGTCAGCTGGTACATCTGAATCTGGTGTGGGGGGGGGGGGGGGATACGGGTCAGCTGGTACATCTGAATCTGGTGTGGGGGGGGGGGGGGATGGGGGGGAGACGGGTCAGCTGGTACATCTGAATCTGATGGGGGGGGGGGTCAGCTGGTACATCTGAATCTGGTGGGGGGGATGACGGGACAGCTGGTACATCTGAATCTGATGGAGGTGGGGGGGGGGGGAGACGGGTCAGCTGGTACATCTGAATCTGGTGGGGGGGGGGGGGGGGGGGGGTCAGCTGGTACATCTGAATCTGGTGTGGGGGGGGGGGGATACGGGTCAGCTGGTACATCTGAATCTGGTGTGGGGGGGGGGGATGGGGGGGAGACGGGTCAGCTGGTACATCTGAATCTGATGGGGGGGGGGGGGGGGTCAGCTGGTACAGATCTGAATCTGGTGGGGGGGGATGACGGGACAGCTGGTACATCTGAATCTGATGGAGGTGGGGGGGGGGAGACGGGTCAGCTGGTACATCTGAATCTGGTGGGGGGGGGGGGGGAGACGGGTCAGCTGGTACATCTGAATCTGGTGGGGGGATGACGGGACAGCTGGTACATCTGAATCTGATGGAGGTGGGGGGGGGAGACGGGTCAGCTGGTACATCTGAATCTGGTGGGGGGGGGGGGGGGGGGTCAGCTGGTACATCTGAATCTGGTGTGGGGGGGGGGGGGATACGGGTTCAGCTGGTACATCTGAATCTGGTGTGGGGGGGGGGGGGAATGGGGGGGAGACGGGTCAGCTGGTACATCTGATCTGATGGGGGGGGGGGGTCAGCTGGTACATCTGAATCTGGTGGGGGGATGACGGGACAGCTGGTACATACTGAATCTGATGGAGGTGGGGGGGGGGAGACGGGTCAGCTGGTACATCTGAATCGGGTGGGGGGGTGGGGGAGACGGGTCAGCTGGTACATCTGAATCTGGTGGGGGGGGAGACGGGACAAGCTGGTACATCTGAATCTGGTGGAGGGGGGGGGTGAGACGGGTCAGCTGGTACATCTGAATCTGGTGGAGGGGGGGGGGGGGGACAGCTGGCACATCTGAATCTGGTGGAGGGGGGGGGGGACAGCTGTACATCTGAATCTGGTGGGGGGGGGGTGGGGGAGACGGGTCAGCTGGTACATCTGAATCTGGTGGGGGGGAGACGGATCAGCTGGTACAATCTGAATCTGGTGGGGGGTGGGGGGGGGGAGACGGTCAGCTGGTACATCTGAATCTGGTGGGGGGGGGGCAGCTGGTACATCTGAATCTGTGGGGGGGGTCAGCTGTACATCTGAATCTGGTGGCGGGGGGTTCAGCTGGTGCATCTGAATCTGGGGGGGGGGGGGGTCAGCTGGTGCATCTGAATCTGGGGGGGGGGGGGTCAGCTGGTGCATCTGAATCTGGTGTGGGGGTGTAGTATTCATCAATGTCAAGTTCTGTACTGGCTTGGTGTGGTACCTGTAAGTATCATCATGTCAGGTCTGTACTGCTTGTGTGGTACCTGTAGTATCATCATGTCAGGTCTGTACTGCTTGGTGTGGTACCTGTAGTATCATCATGTCAGGTCTGTACTGCTTGGTGTGTAGTATCATCATGTCAGGTCTGTACTGCTTGGTGTGGTACCTGTAGTATCATCATGTCAGGTCTGTACTGCTTTGGTGTGGTACCTGTAGTATCATCATGTCAGGTCTGTACTGATTGTGTGGTCCTGTAGTAATATCATGTCAGGTCTGTACTGATTGGTGTAGTATCATCATGTCAGGTCTGTACTGCTTGTGTGGTACCTGTAGTATCATCAATTCAGGTCTGTTACTGGCTTGGTGTGGGTACCTGTAGTATCATCATGTCAGGTCTGTACTGCTTGGTGTGGTACCTGTAGTATCATCATGTCAGGTCTGTACTGCTTGGGTGGTACCTGTAGTATCATCATCATGTCAGGTCTGATACTGATTAGGTCGTACAGGACCTGTAGTATAATCATGTCAGGTCTGTACTGATTGGTGTGGTACCTGTAGTATCATCATGTCAGGTCTGTACTGCTTGGTGTGGTACCTGTAGTATCATCATGTCAGGTCTGTACTGATTGGTGTGGTACCTGTAGTATAATCATGTCAGGTCTGTAATGATTGGTGTGGTACCTGTAGTATATCATGTCAGGTCTGTACTGAGTGGTGTGGTACCTGTCGTATAATCATGTCAGGTCTGTACTGATTGGTGTGGGTACCTGTAGTATCATCAGTCAGGTCTGTACTATTGGTGTGGTACCTGTAGTATCATCATGTTCAGGTCTGCTACTGATTGGGTGTGTACCTGTAGTATCATCATGTCAGGTCTGTACTGATTGTGTGGTACCTGTAGTATAATCATGTCAGGTCTGTACTGATTGGTGTGGTACCTGTAGTATAATCATGTCAGGTCTGTACTGATTGCGAAGCCCCATATGATACATGAGGAACTGGGAGCATGTTGAAGGCGTCCTCCTCTCCCATGTGCAACAACAACACTCCTGCTACGAAGCTGAGACCCTGACAGTATCCCACCTAGAGAGAGGAGGAGGGGAGAGAGGGAAGGGAGAGAGGGGAGAGGGAAGGAGAGAGGGG